>NC_056747.1:327382429-327389459 GCF_019279795.1 Protopterus annectens
ATCATATGTGGAGGGTACTTTTTCTGTAAAAGTAAGGCAGACAAAAAATCACATTCTTTAACAAAAGAGTCATCATTGCTAACTAACCTTGACAGTCTAACAAACTGGCCCTTCACTACATTCTTTTTCATGCACCAAGGGTGCTGGCTGTCAAAGTTTAAATAACTGTTTCTGTAAGTTTTCTTTCTGAAAATGTTGGAGGAAAGAGTACCTGAGGATTTGTCAATTGATAAGGTGGTGTCCAGAAAAGATACTGATGAACCTTTCCCTGCTAAGACAAACTGTAAAAATCCTATGCTATCTGATAAAGACTCAATAAATAATTGTAGTTGAGAAGTAGTGCCTTTCCATGCAAAAAAAATATCATCTATAAAGCGGCAGTAATGCTCAGTTAATTCAAACCCTGGAAGGTGCACTAACGTGTCTAATTCCCATTCAGACAAAACAACATTGGCAAATGCTGGGGCCATTTTTGTGCCCATGGCTACTCCTCTAACCTGTTTGTAAATAACATTATTAAAATGAAAGAAGTTGTTGTCTAGAACTAGGGACATAAGGAGTATAGTGTATCAATACTAGACTTCGTGAACTTCATAAACTTGTGTAAAAAATGTTTAACGTAGTCTAAACCTTCTTTGTGTGGGATGCTGGTATATAAAGCTACAACATCTAAGGTTACTAACATCTTGCCTTGGCCATTGAATCTTGAAACATGTAGTTTGTTCAAAAAATCCCATGAATCTTTGATGTAAAAGGGGTTAGACTGTGCAATGGGGTTCAAAATAGAGTCAATGTGCTGAGCAATTCTTTCAGTTTTGGTCTTGTTATTTGAAATGATTAACCGAAAAGGAGGGTTGTGTACATCCTTATGAATTTTTGGAATTCCAAAAAGTTTTCCCAAGTTGGGATGGGGGGTATGCATGAACATGAAATCCTCGTATGTGATGTGGTGGTTTTTGACTAGAGAATCAAGTACTGTATCAATGTGTGTAAACCTGTTGCGTACAAAATCTAAGGATACAACTTGATAAAAATCATCATCTAACAAAGTACTTTCTACTTTAGTAATGTAATCTTTTTGGTTCATCAAAACAACACCTGTGCCTTTATCTGCCTTCATAATGCGTGTATTAGTGTCATTTGCTAAATCCTTTAAGGCTAGTTTTTCTTCCTGTGTGAGGTTAAACCATTTGTTGCTGCTCTTTGAGGAGAAAATCTGTCTAATCTCACTTTCACAAACACGCATAAAGGCTGAAATAGTATTGTGTAAAGGTGGGTTGTACAAACTTTTCTTGCGTAAAATGGTGGTGTTGACATTTCTGGTAACTGTGGAACTAATAGGGTGAGAGTTAGAATCAAAAATAGGCACAGTAGTGGAACTGTCAGTGGTATGACATGTGTTAGCAGGGCTGTGCATAGTGTTAGTCTGAGAAGGTGGTAAGGAAAGTTGAGAGTCAGTGTGAGAACTGTCCTGGTCACTATCATTAAACATCACCTGCAAGTTTAATTTCCTAGCAAACAACCGTAAGTCCATAAGTAAATCAGGTAATTTTGCTCTTTGTGCTGGAGCAAAAGAATGGCCCTTTTGTAAAACTTTAACATGGTCCTCGGACAAAGATTTGTCTGATAGATTGAAAATGGTGGAAGTGGAGGTGATGCAGTTACCAGACTCTGGATTTACTGAAGATGTGGTTGTTTGTAACTGCTTCTGGTCATAATGTGTCTTGGAGGGATAAGATACCCTATTTTGGCCAGGCCTCTTTTTCGTGTGATGTTTGTAACAGGGGATGTGATAGTTGACCCATTTTTGTTTGAAGGGGTGTGAAACTGTGTCCTTGGCTGAGTGGTCCCCTCGTGGGGGAGATGAGACTCTAAAAAAGAACGAGAATCAAAAGAGGTGGAGGGAATGGGAGAAGTGGAGGGGGGTAAAATGTCAGAACTGGGAAAGGAAAGAGTGTCACCAGTAGGCACTGGAGTGAGAGGGGGGAAATCTAGAGTGGAATTAACTGAGCATCCATGGAAATCAGGTAAAGAACTCGGAGGGGGTACTGGGATCCTGGGAGGAAGCCCTTGAGACCTAAGGGGAGGGTCGGTGATAGAATTACTCTGTCCAGAATGCCTCCTAAAGGACGAAGTTCTACTGGGGAAAGAGGGTGGTAGAGGAGGGGTGGAGGTCGAAGAAAGAGAATGAGTATGAAAATAAGGTCTGGTGAAAGAGGATGAAGAAGGGGGTCTTTGGAGGGAAGAAAATTTGGAGGAGGTAGCTGGGGGAGAGCAAGGTCTGGAGGAGGAAGGTGGGGCTGGGCAAGGGATCTGGGAGAAAGTGGGATGGGAAGTGGGAATGGGGGGAGTGGGACTGAATGAGGGGAGTGCGAGACTGAAACTGAGGAGTGCGAGACTGAAACTGAGGAGTGCGAGACTGAAACTGAGGAGTGGGTATGGACATGAGGGGAGGGGGGTGGGGTGGGAGTGGATGAGACCTAGAGGGAAGGGATCTAGAGCGTGGGGATTGAGACCTATGGGGTAGGGTGGGAGGGTGTGACTGAAACTTGATGGACCTGGAGTAATGATGGTGTTGGTTGAAAGAAGTGGAGGACGGGAAAGAAGGATCATTCCTGGAAGGGACACGGGGACGATGGGAGAAGAACCTGGGGTTTAAATTGTCAGGGGGAGAGAAACGTTGATGCAATGGAGGGGTTTGTTGTGGAGGTGTGAAAACCTGGGAATCTTGTAAAGAGAAATCTCTGATGGGATATGCAGAGTTAGATTGGTATTGGGACACATCTCTTTGAATTTTGTCTCTTTTCTTGGCTATGATGGTGGCAGTGTGTCGAGTCAACTTCGCAGAGATGGAATCATAAATGGGTTTGATGAACTGAAACTGAGGGTGGTGTAGAATGGTGTCGTTTAATGTGAGAATTTTGGGTTTTAAGTCTCCTAATTTGTTAGTGTTGTCTTCATGAATAATCCTGAGAGCATTAAGACCCGTGGTATTGTATAACTCACAAAGGTCTAAATAAAGTTTGGAGTTTGTCACTGTCCTATTGGGGAACTTGAAGCTACGTAATCCTTTGGGGACAATTGACAAGGATAGACATGCATCTAAAAACAAGTTGTCCAATTCGATACTTTTGAAAACCATTAGTAACCTTTCCAACTTGAACACAAGAGGTTTACACTCAGAAAGAGATTGTGCTTGTCTGTTGGTATGAAAAATTTGACTAACTGATAAAGGTGGGTTGTCAGTGGATAAGAAAGGGTTGTGTTGAATATGTTCGTTCAAAAAATACAAAATTTCATTTGATTGTGACATATAATCAGAGTGTGGATGGGACTCCAAATTATCTTGAGAAAACATATGCCCAGAATTATTCATGCTTTGAGTGTTCACATTATCTTGAGAGTCTGAAACTGACACATGAGTAGGATGAGCGGTATGTGAGTGCATGGAATGGCCTGAAGATCTAGAGTTCTCATGTGGACTGGCCATGGTGACCACTGCTTTGATCCCTGTTGACATTAAGAAGTCCATGGATTCCTGGTTGTGCATGTTATGATGAGTATCCCGATTGTACCTGTCATGAAGAGTATTAGAGTCTGTTGTGTAAAGGTCCTCATACTGGTTGTGGGGAGAACCGGCAGTAGACCGGGAGCCTTGGATGAGTGAATTTTGATGAGTATTGTAATTTGTTGTGTGAAGATCAATCACATCATGCTGGTCAGAGAAAGTGACCCTTTTACTGGGCTGAGCTGTTGAAGAAATGACTTTTCTGCTGGGATGAATAGCTGAAACAAATTGGTTGGTAGCATTTATCCGGTGTGTAGATACTCCTTGGGTGTGCATTGGACTCTGAGATGTAAAAGAGGAAAGATGGGGTTTCGTGCACATAACTACATCTGATGTAGCTGACTGATTGAAATAGATACTCTGTGCAGGATGGTGAGATGTTGATGGTGAAGTAGTAGTGGTGATCCATGGTGAAGATGTGGTATTGATTGAGGGAATGAATTCACCCTGCATCTGTGAAAAGCATTCAACATGCATCTGTGAATCTTCGCTATTCATGCTGTTGCTATTACGGCTCCTGTTATTAGAAGTGATGTTGTCATCATGGTCTAAAATGTTGTGTTAGATACGCTGAGATTTACATGCTGTTGGCATTAAAACTATTGCTCTGTGTAGTGGTTGTGATTGAGAGATTCACATGAGTGCCTAGCATGCTGCAATCCTGTGTTGGAAGATTCGCTTGGGCATGCAGCGTGCTGCGGACCTGTGTTGAAAAGGGGAGGGATAAATTTATTAGCTTCATTGAAAGACGGTGACTTCCTGGTACAGTGGGAGTGGCAATCCTCATGACTGGCAGTATTTCGACCGTTGAGGACAAGATTAACAGAAGGCTGACGGTTATCATCGTTGTCATCGTTATCATCCGCTGAATCAAGAAAGACAGCTGTGGAGGTTATCACAGAGCCTGTAACATCACAAACAAACTGATTGCTAGTAACGTGTGGTTGTGACAAATCGCCATGTGCAGAGCCTGTGTCATCGCAAATAGACTGACTACCTGTAACGTATGAATGTGACAAAGCACCATTCTCAAAAGACACTCTACCAATGTTAATACCACTTTCTCCATTATTATCTCCAATACATTCCTCTGTATATTCCTCTGTACATTCCCCTGTATATTCCTCTGTAATGCATTCCCCTGTATATTCCTCAGTATATTCCTCGGGATATATTGTGCTCCTGTCTGCAAAACAACTTACAACTTCGACATGGTCAACTTCATCATTCATAAAATTGCAGACTGGATATGAGCCATCAGGTGTGTGCACTGTTACTTTGCCGTCAAAGGGAGGAGGGGTGGCCGTGTTGATGGGAACAACCGGCTGTGTTGTCTTGGGGATCGTGACTTCACTAGCTGACCTTGCAACCATTTGTACTGGCGGGAAAACAGCCGAGGGTTCCGTTATCTTGACGACAGGAGACTGAGTAAAAATGTGTTCTGTTATGGCTTGGTTGGGAGGGCACGAGGCTGACAGTACTGTTGAATGAGGTGCCGGTTTATTAACATATACAGACTGATCATTAAACGTGGTTGACTGATCATTAGACATTGTTGACTGAGTAGAAATGCCTCCAGTAGTGGCTTGGATAGGAGGGCACGAAGCTGACAATTCTGTCATATGTAGTTTTGTTTTGTTGGTACACAAAGCTTGTTCACTAAAATTTATTGGCTGTTTTATCAAGTGGGGTGTTGGTATTCGCACATCTGAAGCCAGTGTAGCAAAGCTGGCTACGGAGTTTTCTGGGCACAAAGCTGACAATTCAGTCACATGTTGCGTAGTTTTAATAAAACACATAGCTTGTTCACTGGAATTTGATGGCCTTTCTGTCAAAAGGGATGTTGGATTTTGTACACTTGAAGTTAGTGTGACAGAACTGGCTACGGAACTCCCCGTATAGTGAACAATTGAATTATTAATGACTGGGGAGTCAGCAGTTGCTGGAATGAAATGTTTCTCTGACTGAAAAGACGGTAAGTCTTTGGATGATTGTGCTGTGGCTGACGAGGCTGACAGCGCTGTGGCTGACGAGGCTGACAGCGCAATAGAAGTGGACATAACCGGATGAGTGATGGCTGGGGTAATAAGGACTTTCCCAATATTATGGGTTAATGGATGATGTAAAGAATCAAATTGTCTTACCTTGGAGTACACCGGAGAAGTTGTTAAGTTCATAGATTCATATTGGGAACAAGTTCTTAGTGTTTGGGATGGACGCGATGCAATCAGTTAATGCAAACCTTGAACTGTCACTTAATGCAAGTTTTGAACTGTCCTTGACATTTGGATTAGTGACAATAGTGTTGTCTTGAATGAATGTGATGTTGATGGAAGTTGATGTGGTGGACTCCGGTAAGGTGTTTGCTTCTTTAAAGGCTGAATTAAGGCAAAAATGAGCCATAGGTCGACGAGACTTTGGTGTGTTAGAAAAATAGTCCTGGTCAAAATAAAAAGGTTTAGAAACTGCCCAGTCTTTTGACGGCGAGTTGATGGTTTGCCAAACTTCGATAGATGACGGTAATGTGATCGAGTTGTTGAACGAAGATGGGAAGGAAGACTTGAAATGTGTTGAAGGTGCTAAAATATTTTGTCCATACTGGCTTGACAAAAAATCATCCTTTTCTGACGGAAACTCATCCTTTTCCTTATCTTCTGGAGTGGGTGCTTCAGATCTGCGATAAACATAGCTTGAAAAGGCATCTTTTCTTGAATCCTCATCTGAGGACAGGGAAAGGTGTAGACTTGTGGTAATACTGGAGCAAGTGGATGCTTCTTTTTGATCAGGAGTCTGGATTATGGCGCTGGACTCGGCCGAGGGTTGAGAAGGCATGACTGAAAACTGCTGTGGTCATGCACTATCCGGAAACTTTTAAATACATGAACAACCGGCTTGCAATACAGAAGAACTAAATAAATTGAAGACAAAACTTCTGACTATGAAATGAAAAGAACAAACTGAAAAAATAAAAAGCTGGAAACCCTCAGAATTAATTAAGCTTTCGTCCTTTATTGTGTAGGAACTTCATCAGAATGAACAAAAAATGCATTCCACTTGCTATATAAACAAAGTTGGAGTCCAATAGCTTGGTCTGAAACCATAAACAATTAATAATAAACAGGTTGTAAACTGTTAGTATAGGTGAATGAGCTGAACACATGACAATTTTCAAAAAATGTAATGAATAAAACATGAACTGACATGTTTAAGAAAGAGCAGCATGCTGTATGTGAGTGTACACAATGAATAAAACATGAGTTGTTTCAGGAATAAATGACATGTGCTCTATTGCAACCACTTCAATACACACTTCAAATTCAAAGATTCATTGAGACCTGGAAAATAATCAGCTTCTAGGTGCAGTTGCCATTTGAGTTCTAATACCTGCAGTAAGCCATCTACATCCCCAAAAAAATTGTTAACTTGATCAAGTATTAAAAATCTGAATTTTTTAAAAATCTG
>NC_056747.1:327389959-327449326 GCF_019279795.1 Protopterus annectens
ACTTAAAAAAAAATTTTTAAAGTTTGGGGGAAGAAAAAAAAACTGGCAAATCAATTTGCTTGAGATTAGTTTTGGTGCAAACCTTAGGCAAAAAGGAGGGGTTTGTTCGAAATGCGACTGTCAGCATGGAAAATCAAGTAAGGAGGTTTAATGGACAAGGCCTGAAGCTCTGACACTCTGCAGGCAAAAGTAATAGCCACTAAAAAGATAGTTTTCCATGACAAAAAATTTGAGATCACATGAGGAAGCTGGTTCAAATGGAGGAAGAATAATGTGGGAAAGCATAAAATTTAGATTCCATGGGAAATAGGGAGATTTCACAGGTGGTCTAATATGAAAGGTCCCTTTGAGAAAGGCTTTGGATAATTTGTGAGAGATAATATTCAGTGCTTCAAATCCCAGATGAAAATTAGAAATGGCAGCAAGTTGAACACGGACCGTTGCTGCTGCAACCCCTTTACTGAATATCATGGTCAAGAATTCTAGTATAGAGGCCATAGGGGCTTGGTAAGGATCAGTATTGTTTTTAGAGGTCCATATAGAATTTGTCCATTTGCTCAGGTATAGCTTCCTCATAGAGGATTTGAGAGAGGATAAGAGAATTTGCTTTGTCTCATTGGAAAGGTTATGGAACCTGGCTATGATGGGAATTGGAGCAGCTAAGCTGCCAGCTTCAGGGACTGCAGAGAGGGAAGAAGCTCCCCCGACGAGTGCGTCAGCAGGTCCAGAACTGGGTTCAGAATCCAGGGGTCCTCCAAAAGATGAAGTTGAAGGAAGGGGAACCAAATATGGCGAGGCCAATAAGGAGCTATTAGAATGATGGTCCTTCCCAGGGCTTTTGCTTTTTGTAATACCTTGGGTATCAACGGGATTGGTGGGCATGCATAGAGGAAACCCGGGGGCCAATCAAGAATGAGTGTGTCCCTTGGGGCTTCTCCTGGAGGAAGAATCAGGGCAAAGTAGCTTCTGCATTTGTGTTCATGTGACTGGCAAAAAGGCTGCAGCAAGGCTGACCCCACCTGTGGAATATCCTGTCTGCTATTTCTGTCCTGAGGGACCACTTGTGGCAACAAAATTGCTCTGCTCAGCTTTGTCTGCTATCACGTTGGATTTCCCTGGGATGTGCGTTGCTTATAGAAAGTGCTGTGTGGATATAGTCCACTGCCATACTCTTAAGGCCTCGTTTAGAAGGTATGACCTGGTTCCTCCTTGTTTGTTCAAGTACCAGACCATTGACATGTTGCCCATCTGAATCACAATCGTACCCAGAGGAATAGAGTCCTGGAAGTACTGCAATGCCAAAAGTACTGCTCTCATCTCTAAGACATTGATATGCAGATGTGTCTCTTGATCGGTCCATGTGCCTTGGGCTGTTCTTCCCTGAAAATTCCCCCCCCCCCCACCCTATCAGGGAAGCATCCGTGGTCACTGTGGCCGCTGGTGGGGGTACAAAAAAATGGACGTCCTATTATAACATGAAGTGAGGTCAACCACCATTGAAGGAGTTTGTGATCATTATCAGCTGAGACATGGGGAGCTCTTGGTAAGACCATTGAGAGAACAGCCACTGCAGTATCTGCATGTGCATATGACCCAGTGGTATGGCCATAACTGCTGCTGCCATCATACCCAACAACTTTAGAATTCATGATGCTGGAGCCTTGTTTTTGGACATTAGAATACGGACCTGCTGACAGAGTAGTAAGACACTTTCTCTACTGGAAGTCTTAGCGTGGTGGTGATGTTCAATTCTGCTCTGATAAAAACGATACGCTGCGATGGCGACAAGGCAGATTTTTCTGAGTTTATTGTAATGCCCAGCTGGTTGCAGAGTGACAGAGTGGATTCCCTGGCCTGAATGAGTTGATGCCTGGTGGTGGCAGTGAGGAGTCATTCACCCAGGTACGGAAACACCTGGAATCCTATACATCTCAGGTGAGCTGTGACCACTGCCATGCATTTGGTTAACACTCTGGGGGCTGTAGTGAGACCAAAGGGCAGGGCTCAAAACTGATGACTGGCTCCCAGCTGGAAGAGCAGATGACCCCTGGATGGCCTGGCCATTTTTGTGGTAGTATGCATACTGGAGATCTATCGAGCACATCCAATTGTCTTTCCTTAAGAAGGGAAGTATCGACTGAAGCATGACCATCTGAAACTTCTCTTTTTTGACAGATCTGTTTAGTCTGCTGAGGTCCAATATAGGTCTCTAGTCCCCTGTCCTTTTTGGAACTAAAAATAATCTTGAGAAAGTTCCGGATTCTGTCTGGACTGGTTGGATGATTCTTACTTAGCAACGTCTGGACCTCTACTCTTGCTTCTTTCCTGTAACTGGGTAGAACGTCCAGGATTTTTTTTGTCAGTGGACGGGGTGTGGCGAATGGGATGAAGTATCCTATGGAAATACTTTGTACTCAGTTGTTGTTTATTTTGAGCCAAGCGTCTGGGTACAAAGATAAGGGACCCCTGACTGCCTCCAGAGCAGGACAGTCGGGCCTCCTTTCAGAAGCGCTAGTAGGGCTTCCCAAATAAGTGATCTGTCACCCTGGTTTTGCGGACCCCCTCTACCGCTAGGGCTGCGCCTTCCATTATTGCCCCCTCCTCTACCCCTGGGGGGGGGGTTCACCACTTGTATCCTGAAAGGCTCCTTGCGCTTTTTGGAACCACATTTTCCCTACCCTTTGACCCTTGGGGGTAGGGTCTGGTAGGGGTGAAAAAAACTACTCAGACAGCAGACCGTCTTTCCCTCTTGCTCACACCTGGTCAAAGTTTCCTTAACTTTGGGCCCAAAAAGGGGACGAGCCATCAAAAGGGGTATTCACAAAGGATGACTTGAAGGGCTCCATTAAGGAACACAAGTGCATCAAGGAGCGACTCCTAAGAGCAGCTCCTGTACCCGCTGCCCTGCTCATTCCATCAGTTGCATATGAAATGAGGCGCATGGATGAGTTAACAATGGAGTTGAGGGTAGCAAGCTGGGAGGCAACTTTATCTGTAGCTCCTGCAGCTACTGTACCCTAAAGAGCATCTCCCAGCTCTTTAAGGAAATTTCTTTGTAGTCTCGTGAAACAGGTTAAATAGTTAAGTGAACGGAGTGCAAAAGTCGCTGAACTAAACATGCACTTCTCATACCTATCCATGATCCTGGAGTCTCTGTTAGGAGGATGGATAGACGAGGAAGTTTCAGACATTTCCTTTTTTGTGGCTGCCACAACCAGCATGGCATCAACTGGCACAACTTTGGTCAAGAAGGATTTATCTTGGGGGGCAGATATGAACTTATTAGGCCTCCTAGGGACAGGCTCCATGGTGTTCGCAGACTCCCACGCCCTTCGTGAGACCAGCTGCATAAGCTCATCAAAGGGTGGAGACGCCCAAGAGGTGGAGAGCTGAGACCCAAAAGGCTTCAGGAGAACCAACTCGCCTTCAGTAGGGTTGGTGGACTGCCAGTCACCCCTCTGCCTAAGGATTTCAAGTATCTCTGCAAATGAGATATCCTCAGAGGGGGGCCGCGGAGGCCATTCCGATTCATCCAAGTCAGTATCAGATGTTAGGGACTTCTGAGAGGAGTCTAAATGTTTCCTCTTACACACACACTTCCTGGGAACCTCATCAGTGGGAGCTTCTGGTGAGGTCTCAGTAGAGCATGTGCCACCCAATGGGGCTTCCAGAGGCTCTGGGTCTCAGCGCTCTGCAAGGATCTATGAAGCAGAAGCAGACAAAGGCGCTTTAGGAGATGAAGAAGCCGGACCCGAGATTGAGAATGTCTTAGGAGACGTAACTCACCTCCTGGCTTCCTAGGCATGCCTGCTCTGATGCGAAGGGACCGACAGATCTGAGGAAACCATCAATACCCCCGGCACTGGGACAGTGGGCTCTGAGCCCAAGGTAGGAGCCGAGATCATTCGAGCCGAAGCCCCGAGAGGCAGAGTCGGAACTGACAAGTCTGTTTGACTATCCTACCCGGACCTGACCAGAGTGTGTCAGCTCCTAGAGTCCTCGATCTGCGCCAAGGACGTTAGAGTGAATGGAGCCAGAGACACTGGAGCAGGATTCGGCTCCGAAAGCTCCACAAATCAGCAAGTCCGACTCCTCCGGCTCAGAAGGACCGGTATGGCTCAGAGGAGGAAGTGTTAAAGCTGGCATAAGGGTCTTTGGCTCCGAAGCCGCCTGGGTCAGAGCCGATAATTTTGCAAAGGCCGGTCCCTCTAAAAGTTTCCGCACCACACGATCCACATCCAAATCTGAAAGGCTAACAGAAGACCAAGATGAATGGATCGATGGCTTCCGAATGAAGTAAAGGAAATTCTGGAATTTCGGATACCGGTTCCAAAACCAGGGACTGACTCTTGAAAAGAAAAGACGATCGGCTCCGAGACCTGTGGAACCGATGTCACAGACTTTTTTGATTCTTTAGATTCCAAAGAAGTCTTGGAAGACTGAGGACTTACTAGATCCATCCTGGTCACTCAAAGCCTCCTGGAAAGAAGGTTTCAACAAACTCCTGTCTGAGTTAACTCTCTCGGAGAACTCGAAAAGGAATAGAATACAGAGCATGTTTCTTGTAAGTGTAATGCACCTAAGCAATCAACACAATTGACATGGCTGTCCGTGACAGACATCTTCTGACCACATTGTATGGCACTTTATATATATATATATATATATATATATATATATAAAAAAAAAACCCTGACTTAGGGTGTTTGTCCTTGTCATCAGCCATGACAGAAAATGGGGACAAACCCAACAACAATTATCAGAATAAGCCTTCTAACAAAAACAGGCTAAATATAAGCACACAATTCTTTGAACTAAGGTTAACAAAGCGCACACACACTATCTAGAGATATCAATAGAAAAATTCACAAAATATAAATTACCAGTCTATTCTACTTCCAAAGTTAACTATAAAGTTTTGACAAAAGTCACTAATTAAGGACACAATACTAATCTAACAAAAAATGTGACAGAAAGTCACTATTTAGACAATTTTAGTCAGACTTTTAAATAGGCCTAATAAAAAATGAGGCCAACTATAAAGTTATGAAAAAGTCACACAAGGGAAAGGGAAACTATAGATAAAGCTGTAAGAGCTTTACAAACTAGCTATCTAACAATAATATGAAGAAATTAGCAATATTTAGAAAAAAGAAAATAATAAGGTTTTTACTGGCCCGAGTTAGCGAGAACCTCCGATCTGTTTCAGCGGCAAACTAGATCTGTGGTAACTCTAGGTGCATCATGGGATAGGGACTTGGCCTCGAGCTACTTGAAATCCTCGAGCTTTGTAGTAGGCCGACTCAGAGCTGAGGGATCGGCTCTGAACCATCAGTAAGAATGAACGGCGAGATAGAACAACTTCACATGTAAGATTAGCATAGGTGTTCACAATCGGGGTGCCCATAGCAACCCCAAGTTGCAGATAACCTTCATCATTAAACAGAAGAATGTTACCTTCCAACACTATAGCCAACACTGAACATAACATTTCTATCTTAGAATCTGTAAACGTGCACATAAATACCCTCCAACACATTGTACTCCACAGTCATTAGGTATCACAGTAAAGGACTTAACATCCATCGTAACAAGTAAAATATCTATGCCTTCACTTTCCATAGCCCAATGGCTCAGTGTAGAAAGAAAATCATTACTGTCCTGAAAAAAATGTTACTAAAACTTAATGGGCGTAACTGTTTCAAGGTAGTTAGACAAGGGTGGGATAACCTAGCAGCTCCCCAAGACTATAGGCCTCAATGGTGGTACTAATAAATCTTTACAGATTTTTTGGCAATCCATAAATAAATGGAACAGGATGCAAGACAAAGATAATTATATACTTTAGGTGTAATCAAACCTTCCATAAGTAAATCATATAAAAAGTTCTTAGCTTTATGCATTACCTGATCAACAAATGTTCTATCCACTTTTTTAAAAGTACTTAAATCAGATAAAAAGTCATGCATCCTGTTATAAAACTCAACATCCATTACAATAATCTTACCCCCCCCCATCAGCCTGTTTAATAACCACATTTTTATTCATGTATAATTTACTTTTCTTTGGGATCTAAGTTATAATATTTATCACAATGCTCTTTCTTAAAAAATATTCATAAATCTCTTGTTCACACATTTTCTGGAATGCTTTCACTATTGCAGTGTCGTTTGGTACAAAAGTGCTTGGTCAGCTTAAACAATCATCCCTTGTACTATTACTTCCATACAATAGCTTTTAATCTATATTTCTAACGAATAGCCCAAGGTCAGTTATTAAGTTGCTAAAATCAGCTCCATTAGCAGGGAAAAAAGTAAGCCCCTTATGTAAAAGCATTAGCTCAGCATCACTAAATGACCATTACACAAATTAACCACTGTAGGACTAGCAAAAATGAAGTTTTTGCACATTTGGTCTTTACTTCATGAAGGTTTGTTGTCCCATTTCATGTGTGGTTGGTTCTATCCTGTCCGGACTCCTCTTGCTCCTTCCTCTGAGTGGTTCTTTGATTTCAATGGGCAGCTGTAAGGAAAACGGTTTGAGGCTAAAAAACTGTAAGCCCCTTTGCTCTTCTCTTTCACTGTTCCAGAATTTCCAGTTTCAATCACATTCTTGTCAACAGTACTCACAGAATGACTCAAACAGCACCATTCTGTTGATCTGCTGTTTCAGAATTTCCATTCTCAACTGTATTATTAAAGTTCTTAACCTCAGACACAGAATTGCTTGCTGCAGTCTCAGTTTGAATCAGAGTGAAACTATCCAGATCTGTGACTGTTTCACTACATCTAGTAGCACCAACTTCAGTTTCACAATTAAGGCAAGGGGCAAAGTCTGCTACTAGTCTTTTTAAATTAGATTTCCTCAGTCTGAATACTATCTCATTTCTTAAAGGGGCAGCAGCATCTGAGGTAAATTGCCTGTTTTCTTTTGGCCAAGAAAATACATGATTTAATTTAAAGTCATTGAAGTACCGAACAAGTTTCTTTTTTTTTTTTCACTGATAATTTCTCTTCCTTCTTTTCAGTCTACCCAGCATATTACTGTAATCGCTAGCTATTAAATGGAAGGAAGTAGAACTGGCAAACTTACCTTCCATCATTTCAATTTCTGCTAGCAATTCAGTTTCATAAGGAATAAAAAAAAATATTCATCAGTTTCATATACTCAGCACTCAGATCTAAAGTCAGCTGTTCCATTGCTTCAACAGTTCATAGGTGTGTACTAGTCCAATGGCCCTGAAGCCTTTACAAGCCTAGCCCATAGGATTATCCTGGCATTGTGCCACCCAACCTTAGTTCCTAGAATTTTCTATTTTCCATCCACTCATCAAGATTTCTCTTGAAGAGGGCCAGTGAGATGCACTGCTTGACATGTATGGGAAGTCTATTCCATAGCATGGGCAGTCTCTCGGTTATGAACCTGTCCCTCCAGCATGTTCTGTTGATTGTGGTAATGAGGCTGAGGTCTCTGGAGCGTGTGGTGCGGAGGGTTTGGGATTTCTTTACATTCCATCATTTCTAACAGACCTGGGTCAGACATGGCTTTGTAAGTCAAGCAGGGATTGCCTCTAAGTAGGCGATATGAGACCAAGAAAAGTTGGGGTTTTTTGAGTCTGCCCATATAGGAAATGTGTTTAAGGCCTAGGATCCTCTTTGTGAGGTACTTTTGCAGCCACTCCAGTTGTTGCAGGTGTCTACTGAGTTACATGCCAAATGGGGCATTATACTCTATGACTAGCCTAATGAGGGAAGAGTAGAGGGAGAATTCCTGGATGCAAAACCCTTAGTAATGAGATGTGCCACATAGAAGATCTTTCTGACCACAGTGGCAAGGTGGTGGTCAAAAGAGAGGTTGCTGTCAACCTGTGTTCCCAGATCTCTTACAACGCCTTCTGTGTTCAGTGGACTACCATCAATGTGGCAATTCAAAGGAACCGGCTTTTTCCCAAAGGGGAGGAAGACATTTTTTGGCATTGAGCTAAAGGCCATGGTTCTGACACCAGTCACTGGTCTCACTGAGGCCTTTCTGTAGGATGTCAACATCACTTGGGGAGTTGATAGCAGCTCCCAACTTGCAAACATTGTCAGCCAGAGTCCCTTCGTGTTGGTATTGACTTCACAGAAGTAGATACCAAACAGGAGAGGACCGAACCCTGTGGGACTCCACTCGTGACTGGTCAGCAGTCTTACTTGGAGTCGGCTACTTTCACACTGTGGGTTCTATCTTTGAGCCAGTTTGCAACCCACCTAGTGATAAAGGGGTTGATGCCTAGCTTAGTCAGTTTTTCTATTATTCCTGAGTGGGGAATGGTATCAAAGGCCTTGGCCAGATCAAGGTAGGCTGTATGAACCACCTTGCCTTCATCTACAGCTCTGGTGACTGACTCAAAGAAGTCGACCAAGTTGAGCAGTCATGATCTACCCTTCACAAAACCAAACTGTGTAGGATCCAGAGTTTGGAGGTTCCCTATATCCTTGTTTATTAGGTCCATGATGATGTGTTCCATAGCTTTGCATATCAGACTAGTCAGGCTAATGGGGCGATAGTTCCCAGGGTCTGTAGTTGCTCCTCCTTTGTAGAGAGGAATGACTGTAGCAGTGCGCCATTCAGTAGGGGCAAAGCCCGAAGTGAGGCTATGATTGAACAAGGCACACAGGTGAGGTGCTAGTTCACTCTGTAGTTCATGTAGAACACAACCAGGGATACTGTCAGGTCCCACAGAAACTGTATTCTTTGCCTTGGACAGTGCTGTTTTAACCTGTGCAGCAGTAATACTGGGTGCCTGGAAATCTACTGGTATTGTGATTGTTCCTTTGGGGGGGGGGGGTAAAGTTAGCACTGAATCTGTCCGCCAGTATATTTGCAATATCTGTTGGCTCGGTATAGGAGGTACCATTGTGCAGTAGCTCAGAGCAAATCTGGTTATTGCCATGGAGATTCTTTACATAACTACAGAAGGCCTTGTGGTTGCCTTTACTACCTGCTGCAATTCTTTTTCAAAGCTAGCATTAAAGGATTTGATGAGGGATCTCAACCTTTTGTTGAGGCTGATAAGGGGGGTTTTCCACTCTTGGGACTTCACCTTATTCCGCATCAGTTTCCTCCTTCTGTTGTAGTTTATGGTAGGGTACCACCAGACTGCCTTCATTTTTTTTTTTTTTTTTTTTTTTAGGAGAGCGTCTTAGTTCTATTGGGTATGGCGAGAGCCATGCATTTGTGTACGTGTAGTACATTGGTGTATGATTTGGCGGTCATGCAACTATTCTCCATTTGCATGGGTGCCATGAAGTTAGCCAGCTCTGTTTTTAGGAGCCCAAAGTTAGCTTTGGAGAAGTTTTTCATGGTGGTTACCTTTGTTTGGGGGTGGAAGGGATATGGATTTCTAAGGTGATTAGCTTGTGATCGGATCTAACCAGGGAGGTGTTGACTATTTATGTAGAGCAACTGTCACCCATGCTAGTAACGACCAGGTCAAGGATGTTGCTATCTCTAGGTGGGATAAGAACGAGGTGTTCCAGGGCAATGGAATTAATGAATTCCAAAAAGTGTTGGGCAAGTGTATTGGTACATGAGTAGTTCTCCCAGTTAATGGAGGGGTAGTTGAAGTCGCCCAGTATGAGTGCTAGGTTAGACTTAATATTCTCCAGGGTGCTTAGGAATGTGGAGTGTGTATCTTGGGACATGGTTGGGGACCTATAGCAGGCTACGACCTGAATCGTGGTCTTACCCAATGTTAGCTGCACCTGAAGTATCTCAGATGCGTTATATTGGGCTACCAGTCTGGAGGTGTGTGCATCCTTTATAATATGGAAACGCCACCGCCTTTGGAGCTTTGATCCAAGTTCTGGGGCTGAAAGGTGTGGAATAAGTTGTAGCCTGGTAGTGCAGGGGTGTATTCTGCTGCCTTGAACCAGGTCTCTGTTACAGCACAAATGTTGATGTTCTCCATTTTAAGGAGTACTTCAATAGAGTGCATTTTGAGATTTAGACATCTAGCGTTGCACAGCATCACCCTCAAATTGCATTTGTTTCTAGCTATTACAGTGGTAATTTGGTCTTTGGAACACCACCTAAAAAAGGCACTATAGGGGTGGCAACAGCCTTGGCCAGTATCCGGAAGCCCAGAGGTGACAAATACAGGCCATCTCTGGCAAAGCATCGAGGTCTGTCAATCATGTCATCCCAGGCAGACAGATACTGGATCCCCTTAAAATGACACCAGAAACTTAGCCAATTGTTGAAATCAATAATTTTCTGCTTGTACTGTGTTATCATTCTGGGTGATGGTAGGATGCTGCTCAGGGCTAGGGTCATACCCATCTGGGCTACATAATCCGTGAGCTCCTCCAGGTCTCTCTTCATGTAGTCCAGGGAGGTACGTCTCAGGTCATTCACACCCACATGTACAATGACAGAGTCCTATTTGTACCTCTTGGAGAGGGACCTGAGTGTGTGCGTTGTGTGGCAGATCCTGGCACCTGACAGGCAGCTTACTTTCTCCTTATTCAACCTAGTGAGTGGGACATTAGTATGCCTTGCTATCAAGTCACCTATGACTAGTGTGTTGGGCATGCTGTTTTGCCTCACGGGCTTTGGTTGAGTGGCACACTATTTAGGAGAGTTGTGTCTTACATGATTAGTGTTGTGTTGTGGTGGTCAAGTGCATTTCTGCCTTGGAGGTGTCTGCTGTTTAGTCTGATTTTTACTGAGAGCCTCCACGAAGGTGGGTGTGTGGTTTGTGCTTTTATGTGAAGGCAATGTTGGTGTGTGTTCTGGAGGGCTTTGTGTTCCATGTGATATAGTGCAAGTGTTAACCTTCTCCTCTTGAGCAGCCATTCTGGTCTTGGCTGGAGAGTCCGTGGCTTCCAATTTGGATATATAACTGTATCTCTCACAAGTCTGAGTGTTTGGGGGGGGGTAAGAGGAGAGGGTTATCAGTGTACATGAGGCAATTGCTACATTGCCTCAGGATGCCCAAGTTCACCAGGTTAATAGGAAAAAGCACAGGGAACTGACCTTTAGACATGTCTGGAGGGGTGGGCATTAATAAGTACTGAAGCGGTTTCCTTGTAGAACATTTAGTGCTGGTAGCACTTGTGTACTACAATAATTGCTACAAGAAGTCTGGTAAAGTGCTAAACTAACAAGCTAGCAAGTGCAGGAGAAGACAAAACTAGCAGATCTAAGGAAAAAATTGAAGCAGACTTTGGCACTGCTCAGAAGCTTACAAACCATCCTGGATACAGCAAATCTGTATCTGGACTAGATTAGTTACAGGAAAGGTGGGAAACAAGACCAGTTGTGGGGTTTTAAACTAGAAAGTTGAAAGAGATGGAAAAACTGCCCAAATGGTCAATAAAGTACAATTTCTGGGCCAAAAAACACTCCTGTTGTGGTATACAGGCTACCTAGTACTTACCAATCCCACTGATAAGCTAGAAGGCGTCCCTGCAACACAGAAAGGCTTAAAGGGCTAAGAAGCTTACAAACCGTCCTAGATACAGCAAATCTGTACCTGGATTAAACTAGTTACAGGAAAGGTGTGGAACAAGCACAAATGCGCGCTTTTACACCAGAAAGTTGAAAGAGATGTAAAAACTGCCCAAACGGCCAATAAACTACAATTTCTGGGCCAGAAACCACTCTTCTGGTAGATAAGCTACCTAGTGCTTACCACTCCCACTAAGCTACGCGGCTTCCCTCAAACATAGAAAGGCTTAGGGGGCTCAGAAGCTTACCAACAGTCCTGGATACAGCAAGTCTGTATCTGGACTAGACTTGTGACAGAAAAGGCAGGAAACAAGCTTAGATTTTTTTTTATTTTTTTATTTTACAGAAAAGCAGCTAAAAACAGCAGTAAATGCAATTCAAATGCAGTGCAGGCTAGCACACAAGTGTGTAACAATATTAACAATATTACGGCAATTATAGTTTAAATAAATGCAGTTAAGCTAACAAATGACTAAAAACAAGTGCAGAAGTCGTAAATTAGAAGGCTAATAAGCAGTAATAAGTGCAGAGTAAGAGCAAATGAACAGATAACACGCAGAACAGCAAACTAAGACATTTACAGTAAGAACAGGTGAATAAAATATATAAATAAATATATATATATATATATATATATATATATATATATATATATAATTTTTTTTTTTTTTCCCCCCAAGGGAGGGAACAGAGCAGGATTAAGAGGCTACAGGGGTTGTCCTTCCCAAATGCTCTCTTTGTACAAAGTGGATACAGCTGAAGAGATGCAACTAGTAGGAGTGCCTGAAATCAAAATATGATCTCACTGCATTCAGTTGAGTGAGCAAATGAGATGGACCCAGGAGAAGTATCGAAATACAAATTTACAAGAGGGGCAGGCAATTTCAAAGCCATCAAGATTAACACCAAAACAAGAACAGGGAGGGTGGGGAACTAACTATAGACACAGAGCCTACAATATTCAATTAAATTAATATTCAGTGAATAAAATAAAATAAAATGCAAAAAAAGTGCACATAAAATGTACTTAAATTCGTTTATACGTACAGTTGATTGCAGGTAGATCTTAGCCAACCAAAGTTCAGATATTCTAGCAGAAATAACACAAAATGTAACACTTATATCTCAAGACAACCCCCCCCCTAGGCTAGGAGTTAAACACAGAATATCAATGAAATGAAACTACCCCCCACTGCTACCAATGGGTACACCTCTGACAAGCTCTCTGTAGAGACAGAGCCCACAATATTGAATTCAATTAATATTCAGTAAAAAAAATAAATAAATAAAATGCAATACTATATGAAAAAGTGCAGATAAAAGTGTACTTAAATTTGCTTATACGTCCAGTTGACTGCAGGTAGATCTTAGCCAGCCAAAGCTCAGATATTTATTCCTGTATGTAGGCATTTTAATAATTCTAAGACCTCTAGGTACTATACCGGATCCCCTTCAGTTGATCGAACTTTTAAAAGTTCACAGCTCATATGGCCGAGACCATATGATCGAACTTTTAAAAGTTCGAATGGACTGATCGGAGATCCCCATAGAGTGCAGAACAGGAAGATTTCCCTTTTCCGCAATACAGTGCAATCTTGGAGTTGGTATATTTAAGTAGCGTGGGGTATGGGGGGTGCAGGGGGACTTGCCCCCCTGCTACGCACATCTAGTTTTTTTTTTTTTGTTTTGTTTGTTTTGTTTTACTTCAGTGTTCGAACTTTTAAATGTTTGATGTTATGGTCTCGACTATATGGGTTTCGAACATTTAAAAGTTTGATCTACTAAAGTAGATCCACTATACCTAGGTCTAAATATGCAGAAAAACTTAATCTTTGCCATTGAAGCCTTTTATACATTTCAGTTCTGGATTCTAAGGAGTGAATACTTTTCTGCAACTCATTCAGTTCATCATTTGCAGAATAGTTACTTACAGCATCAGTCTGTTGACTTTATAACACCAAGAGGGGATTTGCATTCTCAGTTAAAAAATGCTGTAATCTTACATAGGATGACTTAATAGCTGCTTGCACAGATGTATCAAGTGTACCAAACATTGTAGAAAATGTAGGTCGCCCAGGTTGTGGTTCCATAGAAAAAGCACACACTGGCTGGTAGAACAGGCAAGTCACCAGGAAAAGTAAAAAAAGAAACATGCAAAGAAAAACATCCTCGGTGTCCAAAGAGGTCATCGGAGATGTTCAAATATGACTGGATTAATTATTTCAGGGCTGATAAAAATGCCTGGATTGAATAGTACCAACAGTATTAAGCCCATACTGAAAAACAAACAATATGTATACAAGTAGCATTTGTTTTTAATTTCATCATAATATTAAGTATAATAGTTAGCATATTTATTAGTAACATTTATATGTAATATATTTTTTTATTTATGTTTGGATTTTATTACAAGTTTATTTTTATTTGGTCCTGGGCTTGTTTACACGTGTGTGTGTGTTCCATTTACTACGCAGTTTTATTTTAACTACATCTAGCTATTTAATAACCCATGTGATTTTAAGAACATGTATGACTGGCTGGTGTAAATATTTAAACACTGTGAAGATAATGAGATGTGTAATTGTACTGAGAAAGAGTTTTGTAACTCAAAAGCTTTGCAGTGTTTTATTATTTCACTCATTAAAATAGTGTTTGGTGTTGAGCTCCTGTCGTTTCTTTTCTTGGACATTCTTGCTGCTTTGTCTTCAAGTGTTCTTTGGACACCAGGACCAGTTGGTTTTGTGTGTACTCCTTAGAGAGACTAACACAGTACGAGAAAGATGTGCATACACAATTTCATTGAAGGCAAAAATCTCACTTACAAACAAGGTTGTCAAGCACACGACATCCACCACACATGTAGTCTATCACACATACAGACCATCTTATGTTGCAGCATTAAAAAGCAATCTTCCAAAACCTTAAAGCCTTCCTAAGCCTACAAAAAGAAATGCAAATCCAGCACACACTCAAAGAAACACCAAAACACCACACAAATCCCTACACCCAATGAACCTTCAAGAATGAAACCCATAAAGTACAAACACTTTACCCAGGACTATGGAACTCTATTTTATGACACACTAATGTCCCACTCACCAAAATGGACAAGAAAATAACAGTTAGTTGCATATCAGCAGCCAGGATCTGTCAGGTTATGCATGCAACTCCTGTTAATGCACCCACAGGTACCAGTACAGTTCTATCAGAATCCATGTGGATGTAAATGACCAGAGATGTATCTCACTGGACTATATGAAGACAGTCATTATGGATCTCTCTAAATGTGCGTCTCAAGACAGTTATGAGCCTTGTATTAAGAGAAGCAATAAAAACTTCGCTAAGGATGATGCTTCAATATGAACCAAAAATGATTGACATTAACAACTGGCTTAGTTTCTGGTGTCAGTTCAAGGTAATTCAACATCTGACAGCATGGTAGGACATGGTTAACAGACCATGTTGAGTTGTCAAGGATGGTCTGCACCTGTCCCCTTGGGCTTCTGGATATCGGCTAAAACTTCATCCACCCCCTCAGAGCCCTTTTTAGGCAATGTCAAATTGACAAAATTACCAACTTAAATAAAATCCAAAAGAACCTAAAGGCCTTACTACTCAAGGCTAGGAGCTTTAACGAAGTTCCACACCCTAAAAGCCCTCCTACCTCTGGAGGATATAGACATCAGTGCTGTTAGAGAGATATGGTTGAAAGCTGCAGAAAGTACTCCAAAATTCAGTATCCTCCCAACCCCAAGTTCATAGTAACCTATGCCAAATTTTTCAAAGAAGCCCTGTACAGCCATGTAAATGGCTGCATGGAGGCTGTTGCTATCAGAAGCAAGCCCAAAATAAACCACACTGATGGAATCCTAACCTTAACAGGGTACATAACAAAAGGAAAACAGTCGTGGCCAGAATCAGAGAGAGCAACCCTCATAATGACAAAAACTCACTAATAAAACTAAACAGGAAACAGAGAGTACTAATTAAATGTAACAAGGCAAATTACAAAATCAAGACCACCTCTCAGGCTAAAGACAACCTTTTACAACTATGCCTGAAACCTTAAAGATAACAAACAGCAGTGTTCTGAACTAGCAGTAAATGGTACCAACTTCACCAAGCACAGTAGCATAGCAAACTTACTGGCTGACAAATTTAGCTCTAACTTCACCTCTCACTCCTTCCTGCCTCCCCAGTGAAATCCCTATTAGCATAACCCCCCCCCCATCTATTAGCAGGGAGCAGATCATGGTGGCACTCGCTAAGACCAAAAACACAGGCTCAATTGACCCAGACAATATTCCAGGCTGCCTCCTAAACAGCTTTAGACACGACCTATCAGGTCTACTTCAGTCATGTTTCAATTACAGACTCAAAACAGGCTATGTACCATGTGACTGGAAGACTGCAAAATTTCTCTCTCTTCATAAGGGTGGACCATCAACCAACCCCAAAAACTCCAGACTCAGTCTGAATAGTCTAGTATGCCAAGCAATGGAACGGATTGCCCTGCAAATGAACAGACACACTGGCAACCTACAGTCACTGGACCCATCCCAGCTTGATTTTGTCAAAGGCAGGTCATGCCTACTTAACCTGGTAGACTTCCTTGAGAGGGTCCCAAGGAAATGTATTAATGGAAAATAGTGCATATTGGACACACTAAATTGGCCCTAGGTGTGAGTGTGTGCATGTGTGCCCCTTCTGTGGAAGGTTAGGCACCGGGCTGGCAACTCAACACTGTAAAACTCCACTGCCAATCATGAGCCAACAGTGATCTGCTGTGGCAACCCCCAACTAGGAAAAGCCGAAAGAAGAAGTACATACTACATACCCTAGACCAGGGTAAGGTGCTAGACAGAATACATCACTCAGGTGTTGTTGATAAACTCACCAAACTAGGTATAAATCCCTACATAACTCACTGGATTGCCAGCTGGCTCACAGAGAGGACCCGGAAAGTCAGGACTGGTTACACCACCTCCACCAAGAGACTGGTCACCAGTAGAGTATCTCAGGGCTCAATGCTGGGCCTGCTCCTGTTTGGCATATACTTCTTGGAGGTCGAAACTAATGTCAAGGGCTTCTGGTTCACCAAGTTTGCAAATAACTGCAAAGTGGAAGCTATCATAGATCCCCCCCATGACACTAACATTCTACAAAAGCCTCTAACACAGACAAATGACCGCTCCCAAAAACATGGATTAAAACTCAGTGCCAAGAAGCACATTAGAGTGCTTTTGGGAATACTCCACTCAGGTTAATTAATCAATCAATACGATACCCCTAAGAGTTGACCTAGTTGTTAGGGACCTAAGAACATATGTAGACAGTAATCTAGCCTTTGAC
Source organism: Protopterus annectens (assembly GCF_019279795.1). Taxonomy (NCBI): domain Eukaryota; kingdom Metazoa; phylum Chordata; order Ceratodontiformes; family Protopteridae; genus Protopterus; species Protopterus annectens. The sequence continues at coordinate 327,406,805 of NC_056747.1, forward strand.
CACCATATAGTCAACACAGTAAAAAATTAAATCTATTTTGCTCAGATTATAAGTAAGGGTATGGCATCCAGGTCCAAGGAAGTTATAGTACCACTTTCAGCCCTTATCAAACCCATTGAGTACAATGCTCACTTCAGCATGTATCTGACCAGGCATATACAACTGGAATGGCTGCAGAAGTTCCTCACAAACAGAGCCAGGGTATTAATGCACTGTCCTACACAGACAGGTCTAAAGCCCTCTCTCTATACACAGTCTCCTAGAAGTTACTGACAGGTGATCTAAGCCTTTTATATAAGGCATCCTCAGATCCAACCCTGTTGGACCTTTGGCACATCCGCAAAATGAATAGCATGAAAAGCACTTGCTTGTGCATAAATAAAACATGCTAGTAAGACAGATATACAGACTGATATTTGACTCAAAAAATCCCCATGCTCTGGAATAGGCTTCCCATCAACATACAGAAGTCCATACCTAACTTTATTAAAACATAACCATAACCACTGGATGGAAAATCAAAAATTCACTCCCCCAGACTGGTCCCTATGTCTCTGATGGACACAAGGCCATTAAGTACCCCAACTAAACCTTTAGCAACCTAACTAACATACCCCTCCAAATAGATGCCCATGTTACATGGAGACACAATTGGGTTGGATTGCATAGCTAGACTTATAAAGGCCCTGGTGACAATTAGCCTAATATATACCTATGAATCTATGTATAATCATATCCAGCAGCAAGCATTACTCCCCGTGTAACTAATTCAAAGGCAACATCTCCCTGGAAATTGATCACATAGTTAAACATCTGGGAATCTATTTCTAAAATGAACTGTCCTTCAATCACCACGTATTCATATTGTAAGGCAGTCCTTTTTCATCACACAGTTTATATCTAAATGTATAGGGACCAAATTCAGGGACATAACTGTTCCACTGTACTTGGCACTCATTAAGCCTATCATCCATTTCAATGAACCTTTCAGTTTGGACCTGTCAAAATATTTGTCACAACTAGAACCACAATACTTTCTCACTAAAAAAAAAAAAGAAAAAAAATCAAGGGACGAAATTACAAAAACTATGCAGACCACCCTCTCTCAGTATTACACAGGCTACGGAAAAAATGATTCTCGTCTCAACTTGGGCCTCAAAACACCCTATCAAACACAACACTGTCATAAACACCCACTCAAGGGACCCAAGTCTTTTTTGCAAAATGAATACAAAATTTTGGAGGGAAAGATATGCATTACAGGGAATACCACTCCTATGGAACAGTTCTACCACACAAAGCAAAGCACTTCTCATACTGTATTCATATGTAATTTGATCGAATGAATGTGCAACTGCAATTTCTCACCTGGTTAAACACCACTGGCCCTTGTGAAGAAGGGAAATGGAATTGCCCCAACATATATTTTTTCGACCCATCTTTGAATATTATTTCAAAACCTAAGGGCTAGTGATTATCATGTGAATTCAAATATAATCTCCTTAAGATTCTTACAGATTAATTGCCAAGCAAGTGTCTATAAACTTAAAGACTGGAAATAGTAATAATGACCCGAGAACACTTCAGCAAGAACTTACAGTGCCATTATATCTATTATTTACTAGGTCATATAAACATGGAGAGATTCCAAGAGATTGGAGACGTGCACTTATTAAACTTGTCATTAAGAGAAAAAGGAGTAGGACAAGCCCAGAGTCGTACACACCCTTGTCTACTTTCCTGTTGTGGAAAAATAATGGTGAAGATAATATTGTACAAGTTATTGTCAAAATTGGATAGGTTGGGACTTGAAATAACATTTCACCATGCATATGCTGAAAATAGATCTATTACCACCTGTAACATGATACTGTATAACAATATAATAACAGCTATGAATGAAAAAATGTGCTGTGATATAATTTACATAGATTTAACTTCAACATTTTACTAACTTTTTCACCTGAGGTGTTCTATAGTCTATATCCAGATGACCTGAAATTGGGTGAACTGACTACGTGTTACAGAGAAGGCATATCTACAAAAGAAAACAAGAAAACGCAAATATGGCACCAACACTTCACTATTTATTACAAATTACAATGATCTGGTACCTCACCCATTCGCCTTCAAGGATCAAAGTAACATCCACAACAATCATTTATATACACATACCAACAAGCAATCACATAATCAGATATCCCAATTAAACAATTATAATTTACACATCCTTGAACAATTAATACAATATTTAACCCAAAGATCCCTTCTTAAACAATATAACATTATATATTTTTTTTATTAAGCATGTTAAACATTAATTACCTGATTTAAGCCAGTAGGAAACAGTTTTAGAATTCAAAATTTAGTTTCTAATTCTAAAAGCTTTTCTATATAATCACCCCCTCTAGGCAAAAAAGGTTTAGAAAGAATACAGTGAACGAATCCAGTCCACACCTCCATGTGTTTCCATAAAGTGCTTAGCCACAGAACTAATTGCATTCGTACTTCTGATATCACCAAGATGTCATTTTGAACAAGGGCAAATATTTGGAAATGGTTTATGACTCATTAAAAGTTGCTGATGAATACAAATGCTTGCCCTGGAAACCTGTGGATGAGTTCAACACTGAGTTGCATGAAATGCTTGAAAGGGGTGAACCATTTTTTTTTTTTTTGATAAGACTGATGTCAGTAAACTTTATATTAGGAAGCCAATCAACCCTATTGTGTATGCGTTACCCAGGATTCATAAGAACTTGCAAGACCCACCTGGTAAGGCCTACAATTTCTGGAGTGGGTTCTTATTTTTGTAATGTGGGCAGGTTCCTGGATTTTCAGTTTAAGAAATATTCATGTAAGGTTCCAGCCCACATTCACAATACTCAGGAATTGTTGGATGAAATTAAAACTATTAAATGGCAATATGATTACTATTGGATAACCATTGATGTGAATTCTTTGTACACTAACATTCAACATAGATGGGGTCTGGAGTCAGTGAGCAAAGTGATGGGGGATGGTCCTCGCACGTTCTTTTTGATTGAACTGCTGGAATTTTGTCTGACTCACTACTATTTTGGTTTTGAGGGGAATTATTTTCTGCAACTGAAAGGAACAGCAATGGGAGCTGCATTTTGCCCCCACTTATGCTGTATTGTATACGGGGGAATCTGAGAGGCAATTTGTATATTGTATTTTTATAGGAAAAGTGTGGTATTTTATAAAAAGATATATAGATGATTTGATTTTGATTTGTGAAGGAGATGTAAAAGAATTTGTGGATTTTTTTGAGGTTTTGAATAATTGCCATGGTCTGAAATTTTCTTATGAGGTGAATTATGGGAGTACTAATTTCCTGGATGTTAGTTTGCTGAAGTGACTTTCATTAAGTATAGGCCATATAGAAAAGAAATGGCTGTTAATTTTTTGCATGCTACCAGTATGCATCCTGGTCATTTGTTGGACTCTTTACCATATGATGAGTTAAAAAGGATTTTTGACCATACTAGTGATGAGAATTTGAAAATAGTGGAATTGAATGAGGTTGGGTTAAGAAATAGGGGGCACAGTGAGGAACAAATTAAGAGTGCAAAATTGTCTCTCTTGGGTCTACGACATTGAGGACATATAGAAGTCTAAATCAAGATAGCTTGATTTTGATGCTAGTAAAGAAAAATAGAAGTTATGTTCTTACCATAACGTTCCATGTTAGTTGTCTTCTTCTCGCCTTCTTCTTGCTGGATGGGTTCGGAGCTGACCTCGGCTCCGACTCGGCCACTCTAAAAGCTCGAGAGTTGGTTCCACCGGCTCGAGGCTCCCCTTATATCCCACAATGCTAGGCGAGTTACCGCAGATCTCGTTTGTAAGCTAACCCCAGCTTATAATAGTAACAGAATAACTCTAAACAGAGTCCACCTCTAACAACAGGGAGAAAGAAGGGTGACCTACATCCTGATCCAGGAAATATGCACAACAGCATATGCCTAAGAAAAGAGGTGGTAGAAAGAGAGGTCACAATCACAACTCCTCTAGGTCTGTCCAGGCCAGGGGGAAGGAGGGTGGGACGCAAGATGAAGGCGAGAAGAAGACAACTAACATGGTTCCTTATGGTATGAACTTAACTTCTATATGCTAAGTTGTCTATGTTGCCTTCATTCTTGGAGGATGGGACAGCGTCGCTAGCACCTTGTCCCGGGTGGCCTAACGGAACAGACTCCTGAGAACAGTGGAACCAAAGTTAGCTCTATGCCTAGAAGCTAAATCCAACTTATAATGAGAAATGAAAGTGTGAGGAGTAGCCCAAGTAGCCGCTGCACAAATGGTGTCAATAGGCAGTCTGTCTTGGAAGGCTATGGAAGTAGCCAAAGCTCTGGTGGAATGGGCCTTAGGTTTGTTAGGCAGCCTTTGGTGTCTAATTTCATAAACAAGGGAAATCAGAGATGTTAGCCATCTAGATAATGATACCTTTGAAACTGAAAGTCCCTTTCTGCCTTCTGCATAGGAGACAAACAGCTGGTCAGATTTTCTGAATTGTTTTGTTCTATCCAAATAGTACCTTAACTGACGATGAACATCTAGCCAGTGTAATTTTTGTTCAGACCTATTGGAATATTCTGGAAAAAACACAGGGAGGTCAATGCTTTGATTTAGATTATACGTCGAGGCTACCTTAGGCAAAAAGGACGGATTGGTTCGTAAGGATACCCTGTCCTTATGGAACAACAGATAAGGAGGTCGACAGCTGAGTGCATGAAGTTCCGAAACTCTTTTAGCTGAAGTAATAGCTACCAGAAAGAGCGTTTTCCATGATAGCAATTTTAAAGAACAGGAGGCTGCAGGTTCGAAAGGGGGAAGAATCAAAGAAGTAAGAACTAAATTTAGGTCCCAAGGAGAAGGAGGATTTCTTATAGGAGGTCTGAGAAGAAAAACTCCTTTCAAAAAGGCTTTGCAAAGCTTGTGGGACATTAAGGCAGACTCAGAAATACCCACATGAAAGTTAGAAATAGCTGCCAACTGAACTTTAAGAGTAGAAGGAGATGAACCTGCATGGAAGAGTTCAGCTAGAAAATCAAGGACTATTTGGATGGAAGCAGTGAAAGGATCTATGTCCCTTCCTTGAGCCCAATATGTGAAGCGTTTCCACTTACTCAAATAAATCTTCGAGTGGAAGATTTATGGGAAGCTATCAAAATATCTCGAACAGAGTGAGATAATTGAGGAAGCCTGGCTAAGGTTGGAACTGGAGGAACCAAGCAGTGAGGTTCAGAGAGGGAGGGAGCGATGAAACTGACCCGACTGATGGATCAAAAGATCTGGAACTAGGTCCAGATGCCAAGGTCGCTCAATAGAAATTGATGTAGAAAGGGGAACCACACCTGTCGAGGCCAGTAAGGAGCAATGAGGATCAACGAGGCCTTCTGAGCGATAGCTTTCTGTATCACTTGAGATATTAGTGGGAAGGAGGAAATGCATACAGAAGTCCCGGGGCCAAACTTGGACTAGAGCGTCTCTGCTGGGCTGGCCTGGTAAAGGGAATAGAGTGAAAAAATCTCTGCACTTGCTGTTTTGGGGAGCAGCAAAAAGATCGCAGCAAGGCTGACCCCACTTGAGAAAAATTTCTCTCACAACAGAGTCTTTCAGAGACCACTCGTGAGGCATGAGGATAGCTCTGCTCAACTTGTCCATGATTTGATTGGACTTCCGGGGATGTGCGTTGCTATCAGAAACCGCTGAGAAGAAATCGCCCATTGCCACAATCTGAGTGCTTCTCGACACAGGGGGTAGGACCTGGTTCCGCCTTGTTTGTTGATATACCACACTACAGACATGTTTTCTGTCTGGATTGCAATCGTTCCCAAGGGAAGAGAGTCTTGAAGGGCTTGCAACGCTAAAAGCACTGCTCTCATCTCCAGAACATTTATGTGCAAGTGGCATTCGTCTGGTTGCCATGTGCCCTGGACCGTCCTGCCCTGATAATGCCCCCCCCACCCGATCAGGGAGGCGTCCGTTGTCAGAGTAGCAACCGGAGGGGGAGGAACAAAGGGTCTTCCCAACAAGAGGTGAGGGAAGACATCCACCACATGAGATGATTCCTGCGCCTGCGTGATCATAATGGTGTGGGACATTGGAAGTTGCTGGTATGACCATTGTGTAAAGAGCATCCATTGAAGGATTCGCATGTGGAATCTGGCTAATGGAAGCAGAGGTATGGCCGCTGCCATAATTCCCAACACTTTCAGAACTAACCTGGCTTTGATTCTGTTGTTGTTGAAAAGGAGTGAGACCAGTTTGTGTATGTCTGTTATTCTCTGATCTGTTAGCCTCGCAGACATGTCTACTGTGTCTAGATTTGCCTATGAAGGTAATAGTGCGACAAGGCGACAAAACAGACTTTTCGCAATTTATTGAAATGCCTAACTTTTGACAAATGCGAAAGGTGTAATCTCTGGCCATCAGAAGGAGATGCTTGGTGGGAGCTGTGAGGAGCCAGTCGTCCAAATATGGAAACACCTGGAATCCTTGTCGTCTCAGGTGAGAAGCTACCACTGCCATGCATTTGGTAAACACCGGGGCAGTGGTGAGACCAAAGGGCAGGGCCCTGAATTGAAAATGACTGGTTCCCAGCCTGAAGCAGAGGAATCTTCTGGAGCGTCTGTTCATTTTTATGTGATAGTACGCATCCTGAAGGTCTATAGAGCACATCCAGTTTCCTTTTCCCAATAGGGGAAGGATGGACTGCAGCGTGACCATCCAAAATCTTGTTTTCTTGACTGATCTGTTCAAGATACTGAGATCCAAAATTGGTCTCCAGTCCCCTGTTTTCTTTGGAACTAAAAAGAACCTTGAGTAGATTCCGGATCCTTGCTGGTCTGCTGGAACTGGCTGAATTGCTCTTTTTGCAAGCAGTTTTGAAATTTCCAAAACCGCTAGATCCCTTTGAGCGGGTGGAACATCTGGAAGGCATTTTTTTTGATTGGTTTGGAATGCGAAGAAAGGGAATAGAATAGCCTTCGGAAATGACGGACTGTACCCATTTGTCTTGAGTCAGGGATAGCCAGGCTTCTGGGTACAGTGACAATCTTCCCCCGACTGCCTCCGAAGGTGGGCAGTCGGGCAACACCTCAGGGATGCTGAAAAGGCTTATCAGAGAAAGCTTCTCGATTGCCCTGGTTCTGCGGAGCCCCCCTGCCTCGAGGGCGACGTCTACCATTGTTATTCCCGCCTCTGCCTCTGGCGGGGAACCGACTCTGTGCGTCAGGCGAAGTCCCTTGAGATTGTTTACGGAACCACATTTTCCCACTTTTCTGGCCTTTGGGGTAAGGCCTAGGAGTAGAAAAACGGACTCCGACGGCAGAAAGAGTCTTGCCATCAGTCTCGCACCTAGTCAAGGTTTCTTTCACTTGAGGACCAAAGAGAGATGATCCATCAAGCGGGAATTAGTGAAAGGCGTCTTGAAGGGTCCATAAAATTGCATAGCCGCATCCAGGCATGCCTACGTAAGGCCACACCTGTCCCTGCGGCCCTGCTCGCTCCATCAGCCGCATAAGAAAGGAGGCGCATGGAGGAGTTGGCTATGGAGTTAAGGGTAACCAGCTGAGTGTTCATCTTATCTTGAAAACCCGCAGCTGTAGGGTCCTTCAACATGTCACTCGCTTCTTTAATCAAGTCCCTTTGAAGGCGAGTAAAATGGCACAGGTAGTTCAGCGAGCATAGCAAATGTCGCTGACGAGAACATCCGCTTCCCATACCTGTCCATGGACCTAGATTCCTTGTTAGGTGGATGGACAGGTACTGAAGGATCAGCTAGTTCCTTCTTAGTAGCAGCAGCCACCACCATAGCATCCACAGAAACTCCTTTTGTCAAGAACTGTTTGTCTGCTGGTGCCGTTATGAATTTGAGGGTCTCCTGGGAGTGGGGTCCACTGAATCAGGAGCTGTCCATGCCTTTTAGCCACCACCTGCATGAGGGGGTCAAAGGGGACACCCAGGAGGTGGAAGGACGAGAGCCAAGCGCCTCAAGGTACACAGATTCATCCTCCGAAGGGTTGAGGGCTGGCCAATTTCCCTCTGCTTGAGGATTTCTAGAATGTCTGCAAAGAGACATCTTCAGAAGGGGAACGGGGGAACCCTCGGAATCCTCTAAATCTGTGTCAGATGTGATGGACTCAGGTGAGTCAATGTGTTTCCTCTTACACTTCCTCTTCCGAGGGGCTCTTCTGTCAAATCAGGAGAGGCCTTGGAAGAGGATGAGATCCCACAGGGGTTCCTGAGGAGCTGGCTCTCTGCGGTCCGGGATGAGGGAGTGAGTCGACTTGACCTGAGGCACCGTGGGGGAGGGGCGGAGCCGACTGTGGAGTAGAGCCAGGCTCTAACACAGTCCGCATGACCTCGAGCACCCCTGTCAGGCAGAGCCAGAGGTCCCGCTCCGAGAAGCTGAGAACCTCCCTCGGCACCGACAGTGATGGCTCGAGGCCGATGTCGGAGCCGAACTCACCAGCGCCGAAGCTCCGAGAGGAAGAGCGGGGTCGGACAAGGGTCGATGCCACTCACCCCTCGGAGCCGACGAGGAAGTCCGGCGCCGAGATTCTTGAAGAAGAAATCGGAGCCGGACGGGCCGAAGACATCTGTATCGGCTCCAACGCTACCACAGTCTCGGTTCAGCGCCCGGCTCCGAGCTCAACGGAGTCGGAGGAGGAACATATTGATGGACAGGGGCAGGCATCGACTGATGAGTCGGGCTCTGAAGCATTTGGGCCAGTGCCTCGGACTTAAGAAGTCGACTCACTACCCTCTGAAGGTCATGATCCGACAGCCTCGATGACCTAGAGGAGTGAGATTTATGGCTCGTTCAGACAGCAGAGGAGATGCTGGAGCGAATGAGCGGAGCCAAGGGATGGTGACCTAGATCTCTTCTAGATGTCGGCTCCGAAGGTCTGGTCGGAGCCAACAAGGATTTCTAATACCTCGGCTCCAGCCGGGCAGGGAACCACAGAAGCTGTAGACTCATCGGCTCCAGCCGGGGCCGGTGCAGGCGCAGGTTTAGAAGCCTTAGGTCTCGGCTCAGAAGCTGGAGCCGAGGACCTAGAAGCCTTGGAGGGCTTCCCAGAGACAGAAAGGGAATCCTCAGGCTTAAGTAGACCCCTTAGGATCAACTTGTTCTTTCTTTCCTGCAGGACCCTGGGACTGAAGCCGTGGCATACAGCACAGGAGTCCTGCAGGTGCAAAGGCCCCAGGCAGTAGACACAAGAAGTGTGACCGTCTGTCAGAGACATTTTCTGACAGCACGCATCACACTTCTTGAAGCCTGAGACCTTTGTGTCTTTAGACATCCTAAAACAAGAAAGTGTAACCACACACAGTCAGACACACTGATTACACTTATCTTATTTTAAAACTCAAAAATAAAACAATTAACTAAAAGTTTTAATTAAGAGCAACACACACACACCACTAGGGAATGGGGGAAGGCCAGAAGGCCCGAGGGAGAACTTTTAAGTTCTTGTGGGAAGAAAACGGGATTTTATGAAAAACAGGGGTAGAAATCCACTAAACTAAGGGAAAAGTAGTTAAACTTAAAAATATAGGGGTTTAAGTATTCTAACTTTACTGAAATACACTTACCAACAAGCCGGTAGAAAACCAACACCTCGATCGCTGTAGCGGCAAACGAGATCTGAGGTAACTCTCGCCTAGCATTGTGGGATATAAGGGGAGCCTCGAGCCGGTGGAACCAACTCTCGAGCTTTTAGAGTGGCCGAGTCGGAGCCAAGGTCGGCTCCGAACCCATCCAGCAAGAATGAAGGCGAGATAGACAACTTAACATCATATTTTATTACCAGGTTTTCGCCTTTCTCTGGGAATGTGGTGAATACTGTGAAAAGATTTTGGTACATTATTAATGAGGACGAGAATATTAGTCATTTCTTCCCAAAACACATTAGGTTATCTTTTAAAAGTACTAGTAACCTCAAAGAAATGTTGAATTATGTATATGTGCCCATGAATGTGATTAGGCAGTCATTTGGTATGTTTGCATATGGCCATTGTTGTGTATGCCCTAGGAGTAGGAATTTATCATGCTTGAAAATTAATGGGAGGCAGTATATGGCAAAGGACCGTCAACTAATTCTGCAGGAGTAGTATACATTATAGGTTGTAAATGTTCTAAACAGAAGTGGTATGTGGGTCAGACAAAACATAGGATTAAAGTCCATATTTTAGAACACCTGGATGACATCAGAAATAGGAATAAAATTAGTCCTGTGGCTAAGCACTTTATGGAAACACATGGTGTTGTGGACTCTGGATTCTTTTACTGTGTTCTTGCTAAACCTTTTTTGCCTAGAGGGGGTGATTATATATAGGAAATCTTTTACAATTACAAACTAAATTAATTTTGAATTATAAAACTTTGTTCCCTGCTGGTTTAAATCAGGAAATTAATGTTTAACATGCTTAATAAAAAAAAAATAAAATAAAATTTTATATATATATATATATATATATATATATATATATATATATATATATAAAATGTTATACTGTTCAAGAAGTTTTAAACACCTTGTAACAAGGAATTTTTGGGTTAAATACTGTATTAATTGTTCAAGGATGTGTAAATTATGATAACTGTTTAATTGGCATACGTGATTATGTGATTGCTTGTTGGTATATGGTTAATGATAGTTATAGAACTATAGGTTGTATAAAAAGATTTATATAGTCTAGGAAATCAGAAATGATGAAGTCATTGTTTATTAGTTACATCGACCCAAACTTGAGCGTGGAACAACAACATGGAAACCCTATAAGAAAACAACCATGAGCAAACTGGAAAGAGTACAGTGGAAATATACCAATCCATGGATGTGAAAATTTAAGTTATTATGAAAGACTAAAATATCTGAACTTGTACAGCGTGTCTTACAGATATCGAAGAGGAGATCTTATTCAGATATATAGGGCATTTAGAGACAACTATCTCTAGGAATGTTTGGGGTTATCAAAAAGTACTAGAGAATCATCAGACAGCCTTATGCAGAAGATTACTGGGTCCGAATGGAGAGATGATAAAATCAGCAAAAGGAGAGATGTTTTGCTGGAACTGAATTCATCTCTCAAGTCTTGGTGAGTACCTTCAAGAGGTGGATCCTGTTTTTTCACAAAATCTCCCCAAGACTACACTGATATATAGACTGCGTTTTAGATGACATATATCATAGACAGAAGCAGGTTAAAAAATAAAGGTAGCTGGATGCACAAGTCCCAGAATAAAAAAAGTGCACAATCCTGGTAGGCACACTGATACCAAGACTGGAAAAAATGACAGTGTAGAATCCTAAAGACACAGAAATATTTCTACAATGGGGCCAGGGCCCAGGGGAAGGATGGCCCCCAACTTCTAGAAGGCAACAGTCCACAGAAATCACAAAACCTGATAGGTCAGAACCCCATCCAGACGGTTGTGTTGACTGCTGAGGATAAGAAAGAAAATATGTATTGTTGCTATTATGCAAGAAGCCCAGAATTTCTAGACAAAAGATATACGAAAAAATTAAGAGAAATTACAGGAAAGAAAAATACTTTCACAAGAAAAACTGTCAGAAGCTTCAAATAAAAAAATGTGTTTATTAATACAACAGATCCATGAAAAACACAATACAGACCAAGAAACCTTGTGCCATCTGGAAGAAGAAGCAACTGAGGAAGTGTGAAAATTTAAAGAACAAAATGTAGAGACATTTGAAGGGTATAAAAAAGAAATATGACATGGGAAAGATCTGATATGGAGCAGTATGTATTCAAAGGAGAAAGCCAAATTAACACAAAAAGGCAGTCCCAAAGATATTCAGAGAGAAATTTTCACAGGCAAAGGCATCCAGATATGGAAAATTTCACAATAAAATAAGACCACAAAGAGGGACTGCAGAACAGAAGATTAGTCAAGTAGAAGTTAAAAAAATAAAAGCTGAAGTTATGGAATATTTGCAAAGTGAAGGATTCAGTGTAGAAAGTGTAACAGGTTATATCACAGCATGACGGAACTAGTCCCCAAGGTAAAAAGAAACAGGAGCAGGAGACATCTGAAGAAATAAGGAAATGGGAAAGAAAGAGATCTAATATGGTGCAATATTTATGCAAAGGAGAAAGCAAAAATAAATGCAAAAAGAGCAGCACTAAAGATATTTGAAGAGAAATAAAGGCAGTGCCATCCGGATATGGAAAATTTTACAATACAAAAAATATGAAAGCAAAGTGGAAAAGTAGAAGAGAGGATTACTAATGGAGAAGTTAAAGAAATAGAAGGTGAGGTTATGGATTACCTGCAAAATGAAGGATTTAGTGTAGAAAATTTAATCCACATAACACAACAGGATAGAGCAATGGACACCCAAATTAAGGAGAAAAACAGTAGAGCAGGAAGCATCTAATCAGGTGACATATGAAGATATTTGGAGCCTCCCATAGGTAATCAGAACAAATGTCCAGTTGGAGCTATACAGCATGGGAAAGAACAGGAAACTGTGGCAACTCTGACACAGTCAATGTCATGGAGTGACAGGCCAGTGAGTACCATATGAAAGAGCAACCGATGACAGAGTGAAACTGAAGAGAAAGTGGCACAGGAAGATACTCTAGAACTTTCTATAGAATGCCCGCAAGAAATGGAGAACAGAGAATATGCCCTCAGTTGAGAAGAAAATGATCTCGGAGAAGAGATGCTTGATTTAAGAGAGATGGATAGACATATTAAGCTTAATAAAAGATCAATAAAAATCAAAAAGGTTAGAAGTTTGATAAAACAAAGGAACACAGTAATTAGAACTGTCCATTGAGATTCATTCAATATAACAGAGGTAAACAGAATACACTACTGTGCAGCCAAATTTATAATAGATAAAGTCCTACCACAAGAACACAAGGTAGTAAGAGAAATGACAGGGAGACATTGAATGCCATCATGGAAGTATCAAATAGAGAAAACTATAAAGCAATTAAGAAATGAAGTGTCATTGCTTGAAGAGTATAGACGAGGGAAGAGATCAACAAAATACTCAAAGATAGACGTGATAAAAGCAATGCATAGTATTGTAATAGATCAGGATTTATCGTGCACTATTGCAAATAATAAACTAAAAATATCAGCACAGGCAGAAAAACTTAAAAGATACATAAATATAAAGGAAAGATACAAAATAAGCAATTTATTGATGACTGAAAAAAGTTTGAGAGAGTTGGTTAACAAGGTAAAAGGAATTGAAAGACCACCAAAAAAGAAGAAATAGATAAATTCTAAAGAAATATTTATGTAGCTCCCGTGGAACATATAGATGCTAAATGGATAGAAGTAAAACGCAAGAATAAGAAGTTCAAATTTACAGGATAAGAAATGGGATGAAGTAACAAATAGACAAACAAAGTTAAGAAAAGCCTCTAATTGGAAAAGCCCAAACCCTGACGCAGTATCAAATGTCTGGCTAAAAGTATTAATATCTTTCCATGAAGATTTAGACACAAGTAAGAACTATTTATATGCGCACCTCAGACAGACACCAGCATGGCTAACAGGAAAAACAATGCTTCTACTTAAGAGTGAAACGGCAAGCTATCCTAAAAACTATAGACTAAACTTGCCTTCCGACGACATACAAACTATACACTGGAATAGATGCCAACAGAGTTTATAGTCATTTAGAAGAAAACTCAATTATGGCAATAGGACAAAAGAGTAATAAAAGAAAGTCATATGAAGCAAAGGATCATTTATTGTTAAAGTCATAGTAGAGAACTGGAAAAAGGGGAAGAATCCAAGTATGGCATGGATAGACTACAAAAAAAGCATTTGACAGCATCCCACATTCATGGATAAGCGAGTGCTTAAAAATGTATAAGATACGCCCTATACTGATAAACTACATCACAGCGACAATGAAACAGTGGCAAACCACTTTGCAGTTAAGCCATAATAAAGGACAAATTATTATTCCAGGGATAAAAATTCAAAGGGGGATATTCCAGGGTGACTTGCTGTCATTGCTGCCTTTCCCCTTAACCCATTAAGCTGTCTGCTTAATAGATTAGGTCATGGCTATAATTTGTCTCCCAGAAAGCAACAAACTGTAAAGACTTATCTTCTCTTTATAGATGTTTTAAAATTGTATAGCTCATCAGATGAGAAACTGAAAACGAAATTGCTAGTCAAAACTTTTTCAGATTTAAGAATGTCATTTGGTTTTCATAAATGTGCAAAACCAATCTTTAAAGTAGGAAAGCTGCAGTACCAAGAAACCATCAATTTAGGACAAGAATATGATACAAAAGAACTTGAGCAAGAGGGAGTGTATAAATATTTGGGAATTGAAGGATCAACAACAAAATATGAACAAATGTGAATAAAACTCAGTAAGGAATATTTTAGAAGAATTTAATCCTGAAAACAGGATCGACATCTAGGAACAAAGTTCAAGCTATAAACCAATTTGCTCTTCCTGTCTTAACTTACAGTTTTGGAGTGACTGACTGGCTCCAAAAGGTGTTTGACAGATTAGACAGGAAAACGAGAAGGAATGCTTCATGCTCATCAAATGATTTATAAAAATCCCTGCATACCACGATTATATATTTCCCATTCCGAAGGAGGTATGGGCCTCCTTAAAACTGATTGTGTGTATAGATTGGCAATCTTGGGACTGCATACATATCCGAGGACCTCACAAGACCCAAACATGAGAATAAATCTAAGATGACTTCCCTGCTTAGTCTATCAGAAGCATATCAGCATCAAGCAGGAACCGAAACCAAATCAGAAGTAAATAAAAATCAGGCAGCAACTGAATGTGCCAAAAGAAAGAAAATAAGGTGAAGAATCAGATGAGAAGACAAGAAATGTGGAAAATGCATAAATACAGTTGCAAGTATAGAAAACTCCTGAAACAACCTCATGTTAAGGATCGAACACAGGAATGTTTAAGGAGAGACTAATTCAAACCAAAAGATAAAAGGTTAATACTGGCAGCCCGAGATAGTAGACTACATAAACATTGGTTTAAAAAGTCATTTGAACATGTGGGAGAAACAGACAAATGTAAGTATTGTAAAACAGAAATGGAAACAGTTGCACACATTGTTGCTGGTTGTGACATACTAGTGGCAGAAGAACTATATACTGAAAGGCATAATAATGTGTTAAGACTGTTGCACTAGGGATTGTGCATACATTTTAATACTGAAGTAGCTGAAAAACACTGGAAATATGAGCCACAAAGCATCATAAAAAAATGAAGTTGTCTACATCACATGGGCTCACCCATTACCAACAATTCAAGAGATAGATGTGAGAGAACCAGAAATAGTAGTCTGTAAAAAGAAGACAAAAGTAGCATTGATCAATGAAATTGCTACACCCAGTGACTATACTGTCTTGCATACAGAGAGAGACAAAGTCATAAAATATCAGGATTTGTAGGCAGAAACAAGATTTTGGAAGAAAGACACTGAGTTCCAGTAGCAGCAGGAGCAACAGGTCTTATAAAAAGGAATCTACAGTTGTATTTAGATATGCTACCGATGCATAGAACTCCATATGAATTGCAAGAGGAGTCATTACTGGGCATATAAAAACTACTAAGCCAAACTTTAATAAAATCACTCTGGCGTCTCGTCAAAAAAGCCTTCCAGGAGTCAATAATACATAGCAAAAAACAACTCTAATATATTAGGCACAATTAAATCAAACAATTAAATACATTCTGTAAAGAAAAACTTTCCAGTTATTTTCATTATTCACTCCAACAGGGGACTAAGTATTATATTTCAAAATGAATAATGTTACTTTATGTAACAACTTTTTTACCACCCCCTCACCCCTAGATAAAACCTGTTCTAGAATACATGCTTTTAAAATAGAAAAATCACTATTATGTCTCAAACTAAAATGCAAGGCAACAGGATTTACAAGGTTGTTATTCCTAATATCCCTAACATGCTCTTGGAGCCTCTATTTAAAAATTATTTTTGTTTCCCCTATATAAAACTGGCCACAAGGGCATGAAAGGGCATACACTACTGCTTTAGCAGTGCATGTATACATTGATGTAGGACAGAATCTAATTTTATTAATACTGTCAAAAGATCTAACTATATTAACATTTAGAGAACACTTTCCACAAGGGAAGGTTCCACAACTACCAGGATGTATAGCAAACTTATCAATCAGGGTTATGAATATATTATGTACTACCATGTCTTTAATATTCCTATTTCTCTTATAGGAGATGAACGGAACACTATATAGGTTCTTTATACCATCCCTATTATCAATAAGGAAAGGCCAATAGTATCTAACAATATCTACTATTTCCTGACTTAGAACATTAAATGTAGTTACAAAATATACCCTTCTATTACCATATTGTACATTTCTATTTATACTCCCATTAGTTTTCTCTACAGGAAGTTTGGTGTTGTTGTTAATATAAACTATTCCAGAATAAAAGTCTAACAGTCTATGTATTATTGACTCCTGGAAGGCTTTTTTGCCGAGGCGCCAGAATGATTTTATTAAAGTTTTGCTACATTCTCTGTGGTTGCAGCTTTATTCACCGGCTTAGCAGTTTTTATATATTGAGTGTTTTATTGGTGGTTTTCTCCTTGTGTTTTTATGGCCAGTGAATCTTTCCATCAGCTGCCTCCCATTTTTCGATAAGATTTGTTGGTATCTAACTCTGCTCACTCATCCATCTGGTTTGTCTATTGGGGACTGCTCCATGGAAGGATCATCAATTACTTCAAGCACGGGGTCTTCCTGGTCATGGGAATGGCTTTTGGAAGAAGACTGAATGAAACATTTTAAAACATCCTCTGCGGTTGCAACTTTATTCACTGGCTTAGTAGTTTTTATATACTGAATGTTTTATTGGTGGTTTTCTTCTAGTCATTACTGGGCACACTGCAGGTGCTGCAAACAGCACTTCTGGCTAACATCAAAGATTCCATCCTGATTAATAGAACCATTCATTGAAGGTTACATCCCATCATTATGGAAAATATCCCACATTATTCCCCTTCACAAAGGTGGTAACTCTACTGAACTCTCAAATTATCGACCCATAGCCTTACTTCTCCCCCCTGGCCAAAACCATGGAAAGATGCATACACAAACAACTCCTCCATCACTTAACAATCTACTGGCCAACTGTCAACATGCTTTCAGACCATTCCATAGCACCACCTCTGTCCTCCTATCCTTCTCTGACTGCATTAATAAAAATTCTAACAATATTCTTACCTCAGCCCTCTTTATAGACTTATCTAAAGCTTTCGACATGGTTAACCACCAGCTATTGATACATTTACTAAAATCCCTTGCACTACACACAAGCTCAGTAAAATGGTTCCAATCCTATCTTCACAACAGGCAGTGCGTTGGTATAATAACTTATCCAACCACCTTCCTATTACCCTTGGTGTCCCCTCAATTCTCCATCCTGGGGCCCTCTCCTTTTTTCTATCTTCATTAATGACCTTCATAATAATATTCCCCAAGCCACCTGCATAAAATATGCAGATGATTCTACTTTAATCTGCTCAGCCTCATCTTCCTCTGAACTGTTCACCCTCACCCAGCAGGTATTGCAGACTGTTGAGACATGGTTCTTAAAACTATGCCTAATCCTGAACCGAAAAAAAAAAACTCTTACTTTTCTCTCCCACCCAAAAATCTACTCCTCTACACTTCGCAGTAAAATCAAACGCCACGATTATATCACCTGATCTAACAACCAGATTCCTTGGAGTTGAGATAGACAACCTAAATGTTGATACTCACATTAACAACACTACAAAAGCTGGGCTCCCTCTACAGAATTAAACCCTTCCTTAATCCTCTTGCCAGAACTACCATTGCCCATACCCATCTTATCTCCACTCTCCTCTATGCTTCCCCTATTTACACTAATCTGTCCAAAAGGAACTACAGCAAACTTGCAGTTGCATACAATAATATTGTCAGATTTGCCTCTGGCTCTACATTTAGAACCCACCACTGCTTAAACCTAAAACACTTAGGATGTTTTTTACTGCAGAATTTGATTCTTTTTCACCAACTTACAATAGTTCACAAAATCCTGTACAAACCCTCTAAAACTCCCATACTCACTATCCTTATTACCCCTTACAGTAACCTTAAAAGCTCACGCTCTTCAAATAAACTACTCATATCATCCACTAAATCCAACAATATGGCTGGTAATTCCTTGTTCTCTAACACAGTTGCAAAAACCTGGAAAACTCTTCCTGAAAATCTTACTGCAATTTCCTCACTTCCAAATTTTAAATCTCAACCCAAACTTCACCTCAAAACTCAATAGCTCTGCCCCTGCATTAACCCCGATTAACATTGTGTGTGTGTCTATACTATTCATTTCATCCAAACTTAACTTTTGTTCCCATACTATCACTTCTGTCCTAACAGCCTAACACTTTTATAAGCATCTAAAGATCTTTTATCCTTGAGGAAAATCTCTCCTATTAACAACCTTTCTACATATGTTTTCCTTTGGTATTGTATTTAAATTCCTGATGCCATGTATGTAACTACATTTTTTTCACCAGTTTCTTTAAATTGTACCACTGCAATTAATGTTTTTTGATGTGGAGCTTTTCTCCCCAGGCCTCTGCTGAAAATGGACATATATCCAGTTGGACTAGCCCGGTCAACAAATGTAAAATAAAATAAAGATAAAATAAAGATTGAAACAGTTAATTCATGAACTTTAATCATCCTCTGACTTAGGAAAGGTCCATTCCCATCATGATATTAGAACCCCAAAAGACTCAGAGAAATTATAAAAGAAGATTCTATAGTAATGAGAAGTGTACTAATAGGTTCTCAGAGAGCAGCTGATGCATGGAACAGACTACCAAATTACATTAAAGCAAGTACTAGTTTAGATATGTTTAAGAATGGCCTGGACACTTATTATGGGAACAAGTGTTTTGATTTATTGGCAGGCTAGAAGAGCATTAATGCCCGTGCTTGAAATATTTGTATGTATTTATATATAAAATAAATAGAACAAAGTGACCTGACATATGCTAAAATGGTAACTAAAATATGTACAAAAGGCAAAACATTAGAAGAGCTACAATGACAAAAGTGGTTGCTTCTGTCTGATTAAAGATAAAATCATCTTTGATAAAAGGTTCCTCATTTGCACAGCATTGTTAAGGAGGAGGAGCCTTGCAGCCTGAGGTTTTAGAGGCCGTGCTAAGGCCTGTTCTCCTTACAAGTGATGACAATGAAACTGCCAATACCAGATCACCAATTTCTTCCAACAATTAAATTCAAGCAAGACAGTGATGTACATTATTTTGCTATTTGTCTTAAAGGAAATACTGATGCTTACATAGGACACGGCTTTAGAGATATCATTCAATTCTAAAGCAAAAATTGCTCCTCTGGCTCCAACAAAAAGAGAATCAGTTTCTTCATTTATCAGGAGCACAGAATAATTGAAGATTCCTGGTTCTGCAAACACTCTGTTGATGCCATCTGTAAAGAGAAAAGGGAAAATGTTCTAAAAGCAGTTTCTCAAACAATTAAAAGTTATGCACTCACCATAATGATGCATCTTCAACTGATGAGTCTCAGATCTGGCTCAGCCACTTTTCCCAGATTCATGGATACAACTCTCAAGCTCCTCCCTTTACCCATAATGCCCTACTCTCCTAGCATATCTCAGATTGAGTCTGCTGCCCCAACTAACAAATGCACATTGCCAAATTAATATAAAAAGGAGGCTATAGGTACAGAAAAGAGCTAGGAAACAAACAGGTTCCCAAGCATCCCTTAGGTCTCACTAGAAAGAGAGGAAGAAGGATGGAGAGAGGGAAGTTGAGGAAGAATGAAAATGGGCAACATAGATGAATCATTATGGTGAGTACATAAATTTGTACCTGATGTTGCATTTTTATTCACTCCTCAACTGATGGGACAGAGTCCCCAAGCTAGATAAACTTTGGGTGGTTATCATGGAAGGATATTCCAGAGTACAGCAGAGCCAAATGCTGTCCTATTCCAGGAAAACAGATCCAACTTATGAGCAATAAAAGTACGAGTACTGGACAAACAGGCAGCAACACAAATGTAATCAATAAACATTCTTGACCAAGAAGCAGCTGATGTGGCTACAGACCTTGTGGAATGTGCTTTGCGGAGCTCAGGCAAAGATAACCGTCTTTCTTTGTAAACAAGAGGTATACAATTTGTCAACCATTCAGCTAGAGTCACTTCAGACCTGCTTTTCCCAATTTGCTCTTGGATAAAGATACAAATAATAGATCAGTCTTCTTGTAATCTTTGTATCTCTGAAGATAAACATCTAAGCTGTCAGTGTACATCCAAAAAATGTGGCATGTATTCACCCTAGTTTGAAAATTTTGGGAAGAAAACAGGTAGACTGATAACTTGATAAATGTGGGATTCAGAAGCCACCTTAGGTATAAAAAATAAGATGGGTTCATGCATAGGAAAACCCTATCCTTATGAAAAAATTAAGTACAGAGATCTGGACGAAAGGGCCTGGTGTTCAGATACTCACCTAGTAGAAGTGATAGCGACCAGAAAAATCATTTTCCAGGACAATAATTTAAGGTCCATCTTTGCCAATGGTTCAAATGGAGGTCGAGTCACAGCTTGTAGCACAATAATCAAATCCCATAGACGAGTAGGGTCCTTAACTGGAGGTCTGAGTAGAAAGGTGCATTTATGAAAAGCTTTGCACAATTTTGAAGCCAGAGAGGAGCGATTTTCATCAGCATGAAAATTAGAAATAACTTTCAATTGTAAAAATACAAAAGGAAAAACTGTTGCAAAACAAGAAGATGCCAAACAGGAACAAAAGGATGAGCAACTCCACAGTAAAAAATGCACCTATTCCGGCCAAATTCAATAAAAACAATTCTGGACTTTATTGAAGAAAATAAAACAAATAAGCGCTTTCGTTCTGACCACTTCATAACTTCATCAGATGATGAATTAATTTACACAAACCATTTATATAGTACAGAAGAAACTGGGTAAAACAATCAATAAAAGTGAATAAGTTATTTAAAATGACCAATCATGTAAAAACCATGCTTTATATATGAAAACTGGTTAAAATGCATAAATAAATGTGGAAAAATCAAGTTGTATTCTAAAAACATAATAAAATATCTAATTTAATAGGACAGAAGAAATATATATATTTTTTAAAAGAAACATCTTTCTAAAGCTTTTAGTTTCAACAGAGCGCCAATGGAAATGCGTTCATTTAAGCATGGCCAACTTGATGCATTGAGATGCACTTGCCAGTAAACCTCTCTCCTTTCTAACAAAAGTGAGCAGGCATTTTAACCAGTTTTCATATATAAAGCATGGTTTTTACATGATTTTTCTTTAAGGGGGTGTGTCATTTTAAACAACTTACTAACTTTTAATGATTGTTTTTCCCAGTTTTCTCTGTACTATATAAATGGTTTGTGTAAATTAATTCATGATCTGAAGTGGTCAGGAAGAAAGCGCTTATTGGTTTTATTTTCTTCAATAAAGTCGAGAACTGGTTTTATTGAATTTGGCCTGAATAGGTGCTTTTTTTTTTTTTTTTTTACTGTGGAGTGGCTCATCCTTTTGTTCCTGTTTGGCATTTTCGTGTTTTGCAACTTTCAATTGTACTTTGACAGTTGAATAACTCACCCTGTTAAAAATGGAGGCCAGGAATTGAAGTACCTCAGAGACTGGGAAGATGAGGGATCCAGGTCTCTATGTAGGGCCCAGACTGGGAATCTCTTCCATTTACTTTTAAAAATCTTCCTAGTAGAGACCTTCTGAGAAGATAAGATAATACAGTGGAGTGGAGAGGAAAGCCTGGACTGTCTAGCCATCACTGGAAGTGGAGAAACCATGTAGTCAAACTTGAGGCCATTGATATCTGAAAGCTTCATTCCTGCTGGGTAAGAGAAGATCTGGATTTGGGTCCAGTATCCAAGATAGATACTGGAGATGAAGCCACAGGGAGGAAAACCACACTTGACAAGGCCAAAAATGTGCAATGAGGGTAACTGTGCTCTTCAACTGGAAAGCCTTCTGTAGAAATTTGGAGATTAGAAGCAACAGGGGATAAGCATAGAGGAGACTGGAGTACAAATCGTGTACTAGAGCATCTCTCAGTGGCTCCCCCAGTGGAGGGATCAGAGTGAAGAATCTACTGCACTTACTCATGTGGGGGAAAGAAAAAAAGATCACAGCATGGCTAACCACATCAATGGAAAATCCTCTCTGATATTGAGAGACTACTCTTGTAGCAATGTGCATACTGGGGAAAGCCAGAGGGCTTACAGATAAACTAAGCAGCTGCATTCTGATGCCACAAGAAAGCAGACTGAAGGGATCATCCATTTCAACACACTCACTGCCTCTTGTCATAGTGGATAAAATCTGTCATCACCACCCGTTTCTTGATGTACCAGACTACAGACGTATTGCCTGTTTGAATTACAATCATCACAGACGGGAGAGTATTTGGAAAAGTATGCAATGCTAGGACGACTGCTGTAATTTCCAGGACATTGTTTAAAATGATCTCTTCTGGGGACTACGTACCTTGAACTGTCATTCCCAAAAAACTTCCCCCCAGCTGGGAGGTGTCCATGGTCACTGGGAGTGGGAGAACAAATGTACGGCACTGAGAAACTTTTGAACAGATCCACCAAAAAAGCTGTTCCTTGCAAACTTGTGTGATCCTGACTGGAGTGTACAAGGGCTGCTGAAAAACAGACCACTGTACTGTGCGTGTCCACTACAGAAACTGCATATGAAATCTGGCTAATGGAACCAGAGTTATTGCTGCTGCCATGGACTCTGTTTGCAAGA
Organism: Protopterus annectens; assembly: GCF_019279795.1. Classification (NCBI taxonomy): domain Eukaryota; kingdom Metazoa; phylum Chordata; order Ceratodontiformes; family Protopteridae; genus Protopterus; species Protopterus annectens. The sequence continues at coordinate 327,429,720 of NC_056747.1, forward strand.
CTAGTTATGCTGGAGGAGAACATGAGATCACTTACATGACCTTGGATCAGAGGGTTTGCACTCTTGTTGGAAGAATGACTATCTGATTTACTGTGTCAAGATGAGCATCTATGAACTCCAAATTCTGTGTAGGTGTGAAATGTGACATGTCACTATACTGGCATCATAGCCAACTACAAGTCAGGGGCAAAATGGACTGAACAGTGACCATCCTGAACTTTGAATATTTCATGTACTGCATATACTGGTTTAGCTTGCTGAGATTAGGATGGGTCTCAATTACCCTGTCTTTTTTAGCACTAAAAAGAATCTTGACTAAGTTTCAAATCCTAACTGATCGGGGGGACTTTCTGGATGACTCTTTCTAGCAGCTTTTCCATTTTCAAGGCTGCTGCCTTCGTCTGGTTGGGTGGTACATCAGGAATCTTTTTCAATTTTAGAGTGGGGTTTGGGAAAATGGTATGAACACCTATGGATTGGTTCTACTGCACACCCAAGCATCTCTTGTGATGGGTGCCCAGGCTTCTGGGTTAAGAAACAAGTGCTCCCAGACTGCCTCTATAGTGCAGCAGCTGGGCAACCTTACAGGAGCGCTGGTAGGATTTATTCTAGAAGGTATCTCTGAAAGCCTGGTTCTGTGGGCCACTTCTGCCACAAGGGTGGCATCTTCTGTTAGACCCCCTGCCCCGGGGAGAATGGTCTTCTTGTGAGTCTTGGAAATGCCCTTGGAATCTGCAAAACCATATCTTCTTACCGCCTCAACGATTCTGAGAGTAAGATCTCAGGGTTAGAAAAACGGATCAAAATGGCAGACAAGACCTTTCTATCTTGCTCACTTCTGGAGAGAGTTTCCTTCACTTTGGGGATGAACAAGGATGATAGATTAAAGGGAGCAGTGATGGGCGAAGTCTTGAAGGGCTCCACGAAAATAACACAGGCACATCCAAGCATGCCTTATAATGGCTATGCCTGAACCTCCTGTCTTTGAGAAACCGTCAGTAGTGCAAGATGTCAAGACACAATGACGCATTAGAAATGGACAAAAGGTTGGCAAATTGTGAAGCTTTATTTTGGTTAGCTACAGATCTGGACCCAGAAAGAGACTTGGAGAGCTCTTTAGTCATATCTCTTTGTAACCTGGTAAAGTATGTCAGATAATTCAGAGACCGCAGGTAAACTGGTAAAGTATGCCAGATAATTCAGAAACCGCAGGGTAAAAGGTCAATGAAGCATAAACATGCTTGCCAAATTTATCAAAGGCCCTAGACTCCCTGTTATGCACATGAGCTCCACTCCAAATGCTCTTTTTTAGTGGCTGCCACAGCATCCATGGCATCTACAGAGACTCCCTTGCTCCAGTGGCCTCTTTCGGGGGAGCTAAAAACTTAACGGATTGGCTGGCGATACGCTCCATGGTATCCAGCTCCTTCCATGCATGGTGTGAGACAAGGTCTATCAACTCATCAGCTGGTGGGACCACCCAGGATGTAGCTGGGCCAGACCCAAAAGCATCCAGAAACACTAATTCCTACTGGGAAGGGGGTTTAGAAGACCGTCCATATTTTTGCTTGGGAAGTCCCAAGATCTCTGCAAAGGAGAAATGATCATGGGTAGATCTTGTGGACCCCTCCACTTCATTAAACTCAGTGTTCTCTATGAACGATTCCTGGGGGGAGGATCTACGTGAAACCTTTTACACGTTCTCTTCCTAGGGATATCATCAGTGGGATGGTCTGCCTAGGTATCAGAAGTGATAGAGGAGTCTTTAGGAAGGACTAACTTAAGGTTTGATCAGGTTGGCTGTCCCAGTGGTATAGACCTGAGAGGCTCAGATCTCAAATTAGATGGTGGGAGACAAGCAGGGTCCAAGGGGGGGGGGGCGGGTAAGGATGCCCCCCACTTACAGTAAAGAGAAGGCCTTCTCCACAACCTTAATGGCAAAATGTCCCTTGGACACAGCAGCTAGCAACACTGAAGTTGAAGCTACCTGTGTTGTGGTGCCCCGACTCACCACAGACTCCCTGTCAAGAGGAAGGGGCAGCTGGACTCTAGTTGTCCAGTGCCAAGGCTCCAAGGGGCAGGGCAGCTCTGACAGTTTAGAAGTTGACCCTAATCCTCCGGAGCTGGCACCAACACTTTGGCTCAGAGTCAGCCTGCTTGAAAAGGGTCAGAACGAGGTGACTCAAGAACATGGTCGGAATGGAAGAACAACCTGTCTTTGGATCTGAAGAGGGAATTAGGCACCAAGAGCACCAAAACAGGTCAAATCGGAGGAGAAAATATCACTTGAGGTTGGGTGCAGGACAGTCTCATGGGTCCCATAGGACAAGGAGTTGGGATCACCCAGATCTGGATTTCAGCTCTGAGGAACTTCCTTATCATTCTATCCACCTCTGCTTCAGATAGGCTCCTGGAGAACATAAGAGAGGAGCTAGCTGAAGGTGGTCTGGAGAGTCTCCTCTGTGTTTCCTGTAGGAAAAAGGAATGGGACTGAGGAGATATCGGATCTGGTGAGAAGTGGGGAAACCCAAGTCCGAGGCAACTTAGCCTTGGATGAGATATGATCTGAGAAGGTCGGATCAGACTGTTTTGAGATTTTGTTTGGAGGATCAATTATCAGAGCAAATCTGGGAGAAATTATGGGGAACCACTTCCTGAAGTCTTTCTCCTTAGGAACTGGGTCAGGCATCCCTTTATCGGACTACTTATCAGAGGGGTTTGAGCCCCAGTGGACAAGGAAAAGGGCAACAGACCCCTCAAGAGAAGTTCATTCCTCCTATCACTAAGTCCCCAGGAATTAAACCCTGTACAAATAGGGCACTGGGTGCCCAAATGGGCAGCACCCAAGCAGTAAACGCACTCCCTGTGGGCATCAGAATTGGGGATCTTATGCCCATAGGAACTGCATTTCTTGAAACCTGTATGTTAAGGGAGGAAGGGTGATGGAGATCAGTTGAAAAAGCAAGAAAAACTCACATAACGTGACAAAAAAAGTACAGTTGTGTACCTACCATAAATGTAGATATTAGAGTGTATTCACTGTTGCAGTCATTACACTAGGGTTATCCTGCTGGCAGGCTACCCGCAGTCGGCCTGAATTCCAAAGTCCTGGTCCGGCGTCGGTTGCCATCACCTCTTCCCTGACGTCAGTGTGCCAGGGGGTATAAAAGATGTATCAGATGCCATTTTCTTCAGTTTTTCTTGCCCCAGATGTCAGGTGCCCCCAAAAGGGTAGGCTAAAAAAACATTGCTTATAAAAGCATGCACTAAAATAAACAACACCTTCATCCTACAAGCAAATACACCACATAGGTTGTATAGAACAGAGAAGTACAGATAAGTCCCAGCAAAGAAAGGGGGATGGTGGGTGGGTAACCTGGACTGCAACAGTGAATACACTCTAACATCTACATTTATGGTAGGTACACAACTGTACAATGTTCCTCGTGTTTCACTGTTGTAGTCATTACACTTGGATTGAATCCCAAAGCTGAGGTTGGGCAGCTGGGTCTAAATAGAATTAGGAGTGGCTATAAGGCCCTGCAGAACTGCTGTGGCAAAGCCTGCTCTGGATTTAGAGTAAAGAGGTAAGTGGTAGTTCCAAACCAGGGTAAGGAACTAAGAATAAAGAAATCACGACAACTGCTTCAAGTAACCAGCAACCACACCAAGCCTTGGAAAGTATGTCTTTTAATACACACCGACTAAGCGCTTTAACCAAATAATTGGCTTAGTCAGTGTTACAAAACAAGCACAACCCTTTTATACAATAAACTTACTGACATCCCAAACCCATTCAATTAAACAACAATTATCACACCAATTTTGTGCAGCAAAGCACACAAATTCATTTCAACAATATATATTTATCAATTTTAAAATCACTTTAAAAATAACATTTAAAATTCACATATAAAAATCACATATAAAACATTACATTTTATTCTATATGAATGTTAATATATATATACGTCCTTCCTTTACATAAACTTTAATCAAAAATTGACTAACTATACAATACTGGCCCTATGCTTCAAAACTGGTTTTATTGAGATATAATCATTAATGCCCGGTTGCCTTGTGGCATTTAATCTCAACTGCCATATTGTTTCTAACAAGGCTACTCTATTGCTAACATCACCTCCCTGCTCAGTAAACACCCTATCTATTATAAAAAATACAAACTTTTTAAACCCCTTACAAATAGCACTATGAAGATATAATGCATTATGTGGGTCCTTATTCTTGACTGCTCTAACATGTTCAATAATCCTTTCACGTAATTTACGGGTAGTCATACCCACATAAAATGCATCACAGGTTATGCAGGAGGCCACATATACCAAATTCTTTGTATTGCAATTACAAGCACCCGGGCAAGGCAAAGTATGCCCACACCCTTTCACACAAACATATGTGCCCTCTGCTATATACCTGCAACATCTACAGCAACCACATTTTGACATCCTAGATGTCCTATTCCTTACCTCCCTTTCTAAAATTCCTTTCAAATTGTCACCCTTGCTAAAGACTATCTTAGGACTCATGCCTACAATCTCTTTCGTAGTACTACTTAAACAGTATTCCCACATCTTACATAAAACCATTATAATTTCTGTGGCTTTTTCACTGAACTTTAAAATAAAACATGATCCCAAAGAAGTTAATACATTAGGTACTTCAAAACTATTCACCCTCACATCTACCCCACTTACATTGTTCAAAATTGGTGAATATAAAGAAATTCTCTTTCTACAAATCTCTCTTTTTAAATTCAATAACAATTTAAGCGGATATCCCCTGTCAATGAGCATACCAATCAATTTAAACATTTCCTGTTTGAACAAAAATTCATCACTCACTAGCCTAGAAATCCGCACCATCTGCCCCTTAGCCACCCCCTTCCTTTGGTGGTAAGGGTGACAGCTCTTAAAATGCAATAATGAGTTTGAATAGCTTTCTTTTCTGTATATGGTACTAGATAAACCTTCCCCACTCTTGAATATTGTAATATCTAAAAAATTAATACGATCATTATTCCACTCGAACGTAAATTTCAAAAAGCTAGTGGTACTATTCAGATATTCAACAAGCTCAACTGCCTCAGCCTCATCTCCTTTCCATATAATAAGTAAATCATCTAAAAACCTATTATATAAAATTATATTCTGCATGAATCTAGTTGGAAAAACAAATGTTCTTTCCCATGCTAAAAGGACCATGTTCGCAAAAATAGGGGCACACCTGGCGCCCATTGCTACACCTGAGCATTGCTGAAACATCTCCCCTTCAAATTTAATAAAATTGTTCAAAAGGACCATTTCCATCAATTCACAAAGTAAATCAATCCTACTCTTGTCAATATTGTTACACATATTTAGACTCTCACGGAACATCTCTAATCCTTCTAGGTGGGGGATGGTAGAAAACAAATTCACTACATCGATGGTTAAAAAAACATACAAACCATTATTTTCCTTCACCTCTCTCAATCTCTCAAGGCAATGCCATGAGTCTCTCAACACATGAGGGACCCCTACAAACACTTTCTTGCACATAGCATCAATAAAGGAAGCCAAGGGTTCAGTTTTAGAACCCTTAGCGGCCACTATAGGCCTAAAGTGTAAGTTAGCAGTACCTTTGTGAACCTTAGGGATCCCAAAAATGCAATGCGATGCATTTTATGTGGGTATGACTACCCGTAAATTACGTGAAAGGATTATTGAACATGTTAGAGCAGTCAAGAATAAGGACCCACATAATGCATTATATCTTCATAGTGCTATTTGTAAGGGGTTTAAAAAGTTTGTATTTTTTATAATAGATAGGGTGTTTACTGAGCAGGGAGGTGATGTTAGCAATAGAGTAGCCTTGTTAGAAACAATATGGCAGTTGAGATTAAATGCCACAAGGCAACCAGGCATTAATGATTATATCTCAATAAAACCAGTTTTGAAGCATAGGGCCAGTATTATATAGTTAGTCAATTTTTGATTAAAGTTCATGTAAAGGAAGGACGTATATATATATATATATATATTAACATTCATATAGAATAAAATGTAATGTTTTATATGTGATTTTTATATGTGAATTTTAAATGTTATTTTTAAAGTGATTTTAAAATTGATAAATATATATTGTTGAAATGAATTTGTGTGCTTTGCTGCACAAAATTGGTGTGATAATTGTTGTTTAATTGAATGGGTTTGTGATGTCATTAAGTTTATTGTATAAAAGGGCTGTGCTTGTTTTGTAACACTGACTCTGAAGAAGCCAATTATTTGGTGAAAGCGCTTAGTCGGTGTGTATTAAAAGACATACTTTCCAAGGCTTGGTGTGGTTGCTGGTTACTTGAAGCAGTTGTCGTGATTTCTTTATTCTAGGTAAGTGGTAGTGCTTAGTAAAAGTGTGCACTGAAGTCCAAGTTGCAGCCTCCAAAATATCCTTGGTTGGTACTCCTCTGAGGAAGGCTGCTGAGGTGGCTGCTGCCCTGGTAGAATGAGGTCCAATGCCCTTACGCACTGATTTGCCATGTTGTGAATAGCAGAAACGAATGCAGTGTCCTATCTATTTTGAAATAGTCTGCTTTGAGATAGCCTTTCCTTGTGATCCTGCAGCATATGCCACTAAAAGTTGCTCAGTCTTTCTGAAAGCCTTAGTTTTGTCCAAGTAGAAGCATAGCTGTCTGTGTATGTCCAAAGAATTCAGAAGTCTCCCCTTTATTCTGTGGGTTTGGGTAAAAGGTAGGCAAACGAATGGTTTGGTTAAGAGACACACTGGACACTACCTTAGGCATAAATGTTGGGTTTGTCCTTAGGGAAACCCTGTCCGGATGGAAGATAATAAAAGGTTCCACAGCCATTAATGCCTGTAACTCTGAGACTCTTCTTGCTGAAGTTATTGCTAGGAGCAGAGCTGTTTTCCATGATAAGTATTTAATCTCAGCTGTATTGGCTGGCTCAAAAGGAGGCAGTGTGTTTTTCCAAGACAAAATTGAGGTCCCATGCAGGTACTGCTGCTCTCCTTGGAGGTCTTATGTTTTTAGACCCCCTGAGGTACTGCCTAAGCAATGGATGTGAAAAAATAGGTGGGTCCGTATTGTAATGAGCTGAAATGGCAGAGGCATGGATCTTAACTGAGGAGAAGGATAGGCCTTTGTCCAGCATCTCAGTTAGATACTGTAAAATCTGAGGAATATTTGGAACAAGCGTGTCAACTCCTTGTGCCTGGTTCCAAGCACAGAATCTCTTCCATTTTTCTGCATAAGATTTTCTGGTGATGGGCTTCCAAAATAACATCCATAACCACTTTAGAGAGAGGTGTATTCTGAATAGTTGCACTATCCACCATGCAGCTAGATTTAGGGTTCTGAGTTGGCTGTGCAGGATCGGATTGTTTTGATGGGTCAGTAAATGAGGAATTTGAGGCAATGTCCAGGCTGGGCCTTGAGACAAGCTCCTTAGGATTGGGTACCAGTGTTGGCGTGGCCAATCCGGGGCAATCGGTATCATTTGTGGCTTCTCGTCTGACCTTCAGGAGTACCTTGGGGAGGAGAGGCATACACTGCAAGGTTGTTCCAGCTGAATGACAAAGCATCCACTTTCCATGCTTGTTTGTGACAAGTCCTTGTGCAGAATCTCTGAAGTTGGTAGTTGTGAGGGGAGGCAAAAAGATCTATGTCTGGGCATCCCCATTTCCTTGTTATGTTGAAGATTTGTGGATCTAGTTTCCACTCGTGAGAATCCATGAGGTTTCTGCTTAGTTAGTCTGCCAGAGCATTTGTTTTTCCTGGCAGGAATTGTGCTTGCAGGTGTACTTGGTAAGTCAATGCTGTGTTCCACAAAATCATGGCTTGTCTGCAGAGGGGGTAGGAATGTGCGCCCCCCTGCTTGTTTATGTACCACATGACTGTGGTATTGTCCATCTTTTTCAGCAGCTGTCCTGGATGAAGTAGGTCCTTGAAGGCCGTCAGGGCATTTTGCACAGCTAGCATCTCTTTTTGATGTGAAGATGCCTTTGGTTTGTGGGACATGTGCCCTGAATACATTTTCCTGTCATGTGGGTCCCCCAGGCATAATCTGATGCATCTGTTAGTGTTTGCCTGGCTGTGGGTAAAGTGAATGGCTGTCCCTTGTTGTGGTGACAGGCCTGTGTCCACCATCGAAACTCCTGTTGCAGGCAGGGAATGAGTAAATTAAGGATTCCGGGCTGTGGCAATGTTGAGTCCAAACACTTTTTAGATACCATTGTAGTTTCCTCATATGCAGTCTTGCATATGGAATTAGCAGAATGCAGGATACCATGTAGCCCAGAGCCTGCAGAATTTTTCTTGCAGATAACTGGGTCTTTGTTGCCATGCTTTTGAAGTAAGTTGTCAGTTGCCTTTGTATGGCGTGAGATAAGCCATCTGGGCAGTTGTATTTAAGCTTGCACCCAGGAAATTATCTCTTGAGAGGGTACTAGTTTTGATTTCTTTTCGTTTACTGTGTACCCTAGGCAAATTAGTAATCTTTTTACAAACGCCAGATGCTTTAGTAGAACGTCTCTGGTCTCTGCTTGAATAAGGCAGTCGTCCAAGTAGGGATATATTTGAATTCCTCGTTGTCTGCAAAATGCAATTACTGGTGCCAGGCATTTTGTGAAGACCCTGGACGCAGTAGATAAGCCAAAGGGCAGTGCAGAGAATTGGTAGTGCATTGAGCCAGCTATGAATCTAAGGTATCTTATGCAAGATTGTCTGAATGGGACATGCAGGTACGACTCTGAGGTCCAAAGTTACAAGACAAGCCTTCTTGCCCAGCATGGACAGAAGCTGCTGCAGAGTCAACATTTTGAATTTTGGAACGTCCAGAAAAGTATTTAGAATAGACAGGTCCAGAATTGGTCTCCATGCTTTGTCCTTTCTTGATACTAAGAAAAGTAGAGGAAAATCCTTGTCCCTGCTCTTGTTGTGGCACTGGCTGAATAGCCCTCATGTCCATGAGAGATTAAACTTGTTTTCGTGCCTCTGCCCATTGATTGTGTGGCAGGTCTGGCATACCTTTTGCCTTTGGACGGGTGTGAAAGTGGAACCTGTAGCCCTGAGAGACTATATTTAAGACCCATTTGTCCTGGGTGATCATGTGCCAATTTTGTGAAAAAAGTGCTAGCTTTCCCCCTAAGGGTGCTGCCAAAAGATAAATGATTGGCATTGGCAGAGGGAAGTCATTGGGACTGTTTCTTAAATGGCTGTGATTTGTCTTCTCTGCTTTTGGAGGTAGAAGCGCCCCATTGTTTGGTCCTGTATGAGTCTTGGGGCTGTTTGCCTCTAGGGCATCTGCCTCTTTGTGGCCTGTCTGACATGGGAAAGGACCAATTCTTAGAAGGCCAGTTCCTAAATCTGGGCGGCTGTACGTGTACGAAATCCTTTACTGTCTGCATAGATTTAGCTTTTATTTAGCTAAATCCTCCATTTTCAACATCTCTTCTGCCTTGACACCAAAGTATCATGCTGCAATGGAGCATCCAATAATTTTGCTTTAACATGATCAAGGCAGAGTCTGTTCCTTTAACCAAGCCTGCCTTCTAATGACAGAACCTGTTACAGCGGCCCTGCAAGAGGCCTCCAGTGAATCATAACCACATTGTAAAGTATGCTTTCCCACTTGTTCAGCTGCATGCAATAAATCCTGCATTTCTTTGTTCTCAGAACATTCAGAATTTGTCAACATTTTCTGTTTAAGCAGAGACGTTAAGTATTGCTGATATTTAAGCATATGAAACTGACAATTTAAAGCCCTTACAGCCAAGGTAGCAGAAGTGTAAACTTTTTTCCCCCATCTGTACAGTGCCTTTGAATCTGAGAGGACAGGGCTTTTTTGCAGTAGCGGCCTTGACCCCTTTGGGACCCTGAGAAATAGTTTATAGGTCAGCAGCAGTGTTTTTATATAGAAATTTATGAGAATCTGGAACCCTGTTGTATCTGTCTGGCTTAACAGGTGTAGGAGGTAAATAGTCGGGAGACAGGCCGGACTCTGAAAATACATCATCTACAATGTCTAGAACAGGTGGAATAGCAAGAGGTCTGTGCTGAGGTAGTAAAAAAAGTCTCCGAGCCTTTTCTTAGAATCTGAGTAATCTTGGCTCTCCCAGTGGAAATGCTCCCTCATGGTATGCAGGGTTTCTTTCCCCAAAGGAGTAATCCTCAGGAGGAGAAGCTGAAGGAATAGATTCTTCAGCATCAGAATCCTCATAGGGAGGAATAGAGTATCCCTGTTCTGAAGAGGAGTCAGAGGAAATGGAAACCTGATCACAGGAATCATATTCAGTGTCTTGCCTAGGCCTCTTATCAGGAGGGGGAAGGGAAACCCTGATCAAAGTAATTAGGTCTTCGGCCATTTTGAGCATCTGTTTCTTAGGCATGGAAGTCTGTCCTGGAGAATGCTGTACTTGTTTCCTTGTCTTTAAAACTGTTTTAGACTTTGTCTTGTATGCTGAAGTTGGCTTGATATAAAGCTGTGTAGGTCTGAAAACACCCTCAGAAGCAGATGCCTGCTCAGCGGCTCCGGACCCATCTGAGGGATTAGTTTCCGAAGGCCCAATACCTTGAGTATCCAAAGGCCTAGTTGTCTCCACGTGGGAGTTAGAGGCGGCCTGTGGCTCTGAGGTAGCGGGTGTCAGGGGCTGCGAAAGCACCTCATTGAGAACCGGAGAACCGGCGACTAGCCTAGAAGAGGCTTCGTCGGTTTTGGACCTTGGATGCCTGTCTTTCTTTTTCCTTGCGCTTTTTATGAACTCCGGTCGTCGGCTGTTCCAACGGCATTATATAGTTAAACCTCAGCCAAAGTAATGAAAAGCAAAATCGTACCGACGCTTAATAGTGCATTGGTTAAATCTAGCACAAAACCAGCAACTAGCAACATCGTGGTCAGGGCCTAGACAAAGAATACAGTAAGAATGAAAATCCTTATGAGGTATTTGCTTACAAGAAATACAATTGTTAACTTTTTCTGACATCGGTCTGGAGCAAGAAAAAAAAGTTTCCCCAACGGGGTACTTAACTTTATTGAAGACTTTGGATCTGAAATTCAATTTCAAAAATCTCAGGAGTCGGCCGCATCTTTTATACCCCTGGTGCACTGACCTCAGGGAAGAGGCAACAGCAACCGACGCCGGACCAGGAATTTGGAATTCAGGCCGACTGCAGGTAGCCTGCCAGCAGGATAACCCTAGTGTAATGACTGCAACAGTGAAACACGATGATCATCACCAAATTTGTACCTATAGCTCAAGAGCAGATCTGTGTCTGAAAGATATGGAGGCAAGAGAGATCTGAGGTACACTAGGACAGTAGGGCATTATGGGTAAAGAGAGGAGCTCAAAAGTTGGATCCGAGGCCCATCAGTTGAGGTATAAATAAAATCATCATCAGATCAAATACTTAAAACAGGGAAAGTATTTTTTTTCCCAATGGGAATTTAGAAATTTTTAACAGAGGCCTTAAGCTACAGACTAGGTGAAAGAATTAAAGTATTAAGTCTTAAAAAGGAAAGTTGACTGGATTTGAACTGACCTCAAACTATATCTGGTGCCAGCAACAACCTATGTTAAGAAGCAGGTCCAAAGCAAATATTTGGCCAAAAAGGAAACCAGCAAGCATTCAGGGGAAAGTTCTTTCCTAGAGAACCACAACAATTATAGCCCAAGTGGTGATGATGATGGGGGGAGGTAGAGAGTTATCAGGCTGGCAGAGTCTACAGAAGGAGAAGCAATGACTTTTATTAATTTAACTTAATTTTATCAACTGGGTAGTGCATTGATTTACATGGGCCTTTGTCAGACTCAGCCCAGAAACACTAAGTGACTTGCTCGGAGCCAAAAAGTACTCAAATAGCAGCTAAGGAAATCAGACCCTAGATTACAGGAAGCTGCTTGATAACTCATACACTATAACTGCAAGCATGTAATGCAGGAAAGTCATTACACACCTGAACAAAATACAGGGAGGAGTTTAAAACCATCCTGAAAATAGCCAAATCACTCAATATGTTTCCAAACATCATTAGTCACACTATGGAACACTTCACCAAATAAACAGTTTTCTTCGATGGCAGCAGGTAGGTGTCTTTTAAAGCATTGAGGATATAATTGAAGCATTATGCTGAAATAGGGAATGAAGGTTTGTGAAACTACACCAAGGCAGGCAGGATGAAGGAAACAATGCTAGCAATAAGGGAGGAGCATGTGTATGAAGTACTCATACTAACAAGATACATGAATATAGATAACTGATGCTGGGTTTCATTACTCCTTGGAGCAAGGATATTGACTGAAATGTTCACTCCACTGCTGGCAGAATCAGTTCAATCAGGTACAAGCTGACATCTTTTCCACTACCATTATGTCTCATGTTAAATTATCAGCCCAACAAAAGTCAGTTCAAAATTGTACATTTCTTTCAGTTGAGACTATGACTGCAATTATAAAAGACAATCTTATTTCAAAAGCTTGATTACAGTCTGCCCTTGATGGCCTTGAGCACCAAAGACAAATTAGACCACTAAAGACTGGAGTAAATGACTTATGCAGACTTTCTAACCCTTCTTGTAATAAGGGACTCCACATCACTCCCAAAGTGCACCTGGTAACTGCCTTCTCCACAAGTGGACTAATGTGATGAGACTTTCCTTAGCTACATTAAGTATCACGCCTGTTTTCAAAGAGAAACTTCTGGTAGATGTAAGCCTCAGTTGCACACTGCACAGCACTGGTTAAATATTTAACTATGTAAGTATTTACTTATTTTTTATGGGGGTTGCCACTGACCAGCTGGCCAACCCCGATGACCATTACCATTTGTTCATTTGTCGGTGAAAGGTGACTATGGCATGGTGATCATACAGGCAGCCATGGATTTTTTCTTCTGTGCCGCTGTAACATCCACTGCATGCCATGTAAGCATTCCAGGGGTGTAGCACAGAACCATCAACGGCTTCCATGAATGATGCAGCCCCTTACACAGAGTGGACAGCTCCCAGAAAGCCTCCAGTCTCCAGTAGGAATTAAGCCGGGGAGACACACCCTAACCCTGCAACACACAGCTCAACCCAACTTCATGGAAAAGGTGAGCAGTTATTCAATCTTCACAACTCTGCCACCCAGGACATGATATAGCCATCCCTATTTCAGAACTAGGCAGTGTCTGGGTCACTCCTTAAACAGAGTTGGCTAGATCAACTTCTTGGCTCCCTCCCTCTACACCATGCAGCCCAGTCAGGCTAAAAAAATTGTGTAGTCCTGAACCTAAAGATGGAGGAAACATTTGCAGATGCTGACATTTATGAAGAGTAGTAGTCACTGAATTATTATTTGCATATTCTAAATGATAAAGGGTTAAAAAGACTCATGGGAATTCCAACATCCATTATATCATCTCTTCTTAGCAGAACTATAACAGTGTCAGAAACTACTCCAGCATGAAAAAGTTATGTACTTACCATAACGTTCCATGTGAGTTGTTTATCTCGTCTTTATTCTCATTGATGGGTTCAAGAGCCCATCCTTGGATCCGACATGGTCGACAGCAAAGCTCAAGGTTTACCAGTAGCTCGAGACCAAGCCCCTTATCCCACAATGCACTGCTGGAATTACCTCAGATCTTGTTTGCTGTGAGTATATATACCCTTTTATTTATTTCTACAAGGAAGCACTTCCCGAAAGGCTAGTAGTAGTATTGAATAACCAGGATGGTACTAGCCTCTAAGTCAACTGTCAGCCAAGAGAGGGAAGGTGGGAGGGACGTGAGAATAAAGGCGAAATAAACAACTCACATGGAACATTATGGTCAGTACATAACTTCTTTAAGTGCAGTTGTTAAATCTTGCCATTTATTCTCACTGATGGGTAGTGTCCCTAGCACCCTCAATCTTGGGTGGCTCATGGAAGTACGTTTTTCAGTACCGTGGAACCAAAGGAAGACCTGTCCCTGGAAGCCTTATCTACTTTGTAATGTATGATAAAGGTATGAGGCTTAGACCAAATGGATGCAGCACAAATATTGTCAAGGGGCAATTTAGCCTTGAAAGGCAGAAGACGTAGAAACGGTTCTGGAAGAATGAGCCTTAGGTTTGTGTGTCAATGGCATGCTAGCATTTGCATAAACAAAGGATATACAAGATTATCTTTTCTGGCTTCTGAAAAGGATACAAAAAGTTGATATGATTTTCTAATATCCTTAGTTCTGTCGAGATAAAATCTGAGCTGTCTGTGTACATCAAGTTTGTGCAGCATGTATTCCAATTTGTTAGAGTGGATGGGAAAAAAGACTGGCAGTTCAATGATCTGATTGATATTGGATTCAGAACAGACTTTAGGCAAAAATGAGGGGTTTGTTCTAAGAGATACTCTATCAGCATGGAAAATCATGTAAGGTGGTCTGGCAGATAAGGCTTGGAGTTCTGACACACTGCGGGCAGAAGTAATGGCCACTAGAAAAATAGTTTTCCAGGATAAATATTTGAGATCACAAGAAGATGCTGGTTCAAAAGGGGGGAGAATAATTTGAGACACCATAAAGTACAAATTCCAGGGAGAATAAGGAATTTTGACAGGAGGTCTCATGTGAACACCATTAAGTGTTAGATAACTTATGGCCCCTGACATTCGAGTAACCAAATCAAAGGTGGAAATCTGAGATGGCAACTAACTGGACTAACTGTAGCAGCTGCTGCCCTTTCCTTAAAAATCTGTCAAAAATTCTAAAATGGACGATAGCGGAGCTCGGAAAGGGTCAATTTTCTGTGTGTTGGCCCAAACTGAGAACCTTTTCCACTTACTGCAGTATAATTTCCTGGTGGATGGCTTGTGAGAAGACAAGAGAATTTGTCTTGTATCTTCTGAAATTGAATGAAGCCTGGCAATTAGGGGAAGCGGATTAGCCAAGCAGCCAGTTTCAGGGACTGCAGTGAAGGATGGAGGTCCCCTGACGGGTGCGTCAGAAGGTCCAGAACTGGGTCCAGGATCCATGGATCTTCCAACAGGTGATGGTGGAGAAAGAGGAACCAAATCTGTCAAGGCCAGTAGGGGACTATGAGGATAACAGTCCTTCCCAGCGATTTTGCTTTCTGTAAAAATCTGAATATCAATGGGAAGGGTGGAAATGCATAAAGGAGACCCGTGGGCCAATCGTATAAGAGTGTATCTCTCGGGAGATGTCCCGGAAGTGGTATTAGGGCAAATTAGCTTCTGCATTTTGAACTGATGTGGCTGGCAAAGAGGTCGCAGCAAGGCTGGCCCCATTTGCGGAAAATCAACTCCGCAACCTGTTGTTTGAGAGACCACTCGTGAGGGAGCAATATCGCCCTTCTTAGCTTGTCCGCTATCACATTGGATTTCCCTGGGATGTGTGTTGCTAACAGAAAATGTTGGAACACAGCCCACTGCCAGACCCTGAGGGCTTCTCCAAAAAGGGGGTAAGACTTGGTTCCAGTTTGCTTGTTCAAGTACCAGACTAATGACATGTCCATCTGAACTGCAATAGTTCCTAGAGGAAGAGAGTCCTGAAAGTACTACAACGCCAGAAATACCGCTCTTAACTCTAGAACATTGATATGCAGACGTGACTCTTGATCCGTCCATGCGCCTTGGGCAGTCTTTCCCTGAAAATGCTCCCCCCCCCCCAAATCAGGGAAGCATCCATGATCACAGTGGCTACTGGGGGGGGGGGGCAAAGGGTCTTCCGATTGTGATGAAGCGACGTCAAACACCACCAAAGGTCTCTCTTGCAAGAAACCGTGATGAGAATCGTGTGGTGCATCGGTAGTTTCTGGTAAGACCACTTGAGCAAAGAGGAGCCATTGAAGAATTCGCATATGCATCCTTGCGAGTGGTATAGCCAGGATTGCTGCCACCATCAAACCTAACACCTTCAAGACCTCTGCTGCTGTAGCTTTGTTCTTTGACACCAGTGAGCTGACGTGTTGGCGGAGAAGTGAGACTCTTTCGACTGGAAGACGTAGAGTGGTAGTTGAGGTATCTAACTCTGCTCCCATAAAAACGGTATGCTGCGATGGTGATAAGGCAGACTTTTCGAAGGTGATTGTAATGCCTAACTGATGGCAGTGTCAGAGTGTATTGTGTTGCCTGAGTCAATTGATGCCTGGTGGTAGTGGTGAGAAGCCATTCTTCTAGGTATGGAAACGCATGGAATCCTTGACGTCTCATGTGAGCAGTCACCACTGCCATGCATTTGGTGCACCCTTAGGGCTGTGGTGAGACAAAAGGGCAGAGCTCAAAACTGAGAATGACTGGCTCCCAGCCGGAAGCGTAGGTGACTCCTGGATGCCCTGTCCATTTTGATGTGGTAGTAAGCATCCTTGAGGTCGATGAACCACATCCATACTTCTTTTCCCAACAATGGGAGAATAGACTGCAGTGTGACCATTCGGAACTTGGACATTTGTACATGGCTGTTCAATCGGCTGAGATCTAATATGGGTCTCAGGTCCCCTGTTCTTTTCGGCACCAAAAACAATCTTGGGCAAGTCCCTAATCCGATCTTCTCTTAGGGGACATGTTGGATGGCTCCTTTTTCCAGCAGCTTTGAAACTTCTGAAGCTGCGTAATCCCTTGACTGGGTGGAACATCTGGGATTTTTCTGACTGGAGGGGGGGTCTCACGAGAAATGAATGACATAACCTCCGGAAATTATTTGCAACACCCACTGGTCCTGGGTGATGTCTTGCCAGGCCTCCGGGTATAACGAGATTCGACCCCAGACTGGCTCCGGAAATCATACAGTCGGGCCTCCCCATCAGGAGCGACGCTAAGGAGAATCGCAAAAGGAATCGGGGTCTCCCGAGTTGCGGGGTCCACCTCTGCCTCTAGGGCGGTGTCTCCCTGAATAACCCCCCCTCCTCTGCCTCTGGAGGGGGGCTCACCTTGTGCACTGGGAAAAAACCTCCGATTTCTTGAACCACATTTTTCCACCCCTCTGGGCCTTGGGATAAGGCCTAGAGAGAAGGGAAAAACGGACTCCTACAGCAGACAGAGTTTTTCCATCCTGCTCGCACCCGGTGAGGGTGTCTTTCACCTTGGTTCCCTCCTGCTCGCACCTGGTGAGGGCGTCTTTCACCTTGGTTCCGAACAATGAGGAACCATCAAAAGGGGCGGTGAATTAAGACTTGAAGGCCTCTGCAAAACGACAAAGGCGCATCCAGGCCTGTCTCCTAAGGGCGACTTCGGAACTTGCTGCCCTACTCGCTCCCTCGGCTGCATATGAAATCAGCCTCATGGAGGAGTTAACAATGGAATTGAGGGTAGACATCTGGGCGTTAACCATCTGGATCACCACCTCAGAAACGATACCAGTGAGAGTATCTCCAAGCTCCTTGAGGAAATCTCTCTGGAGCCATGTAAAGTGAGATAAATAATTCAGTGACCGTAAGGTAAAGGTCGCTGAAGAGAGAGTAAGTTTCCTGTACCGGTCCATGGTCCTAGACTCCTTGTTAGGAGGATGGACGGTGGAAGAAGTCTCGGCCAATTCCTTCTGAGTGGCCGCTGCCACCACCATGGCATCCACAGAGACTCCCTTGGACAGAAACTCCTAACCCGGGGGAGCAGACAGAAATTTATTAGGTCTCATGGGGACTGGTTCCACAGAGTCAGGGTTCTCCCACACCCTTCGACAAATCAAATCCAGGAGCTCGAAGGGTGGAGACAACCAGGAGGTGGAGGGCTGAGCACCGAAGGCCTTCAGGAAGACAGACTCCTCCTCGGAGGGGGCTTTGGACGGCCAGTCACCTCTGTTTCAAGATATCTAGGATGTCACACAAAGAAACATCCTCAGAGGATGACTTGGGGAAACCCTCAGATTCCTCGAGGTCAGTATCTGATGTGAGAGACTCTTCCTGGGAGTCTGTACTTCCGCTTGCACGTTTTCTTTCTAGGGGGCTCCTCACGCAAGCACTCTGTGGGGCCCTCAGAAACTTGGGGAGCACTCATAGGGGTACCCCTGAGGCCTTGGGGCTAAGCTGTCTACAGATAGGTGGTGATCAGAGACCCACACCGGTGCAGTAGGGGACAAAATGACCGACCCGCATGATGTCGCTGATGATCTGGCCAGCGCACTCCGCATAGCCTCTAAGGCTGGTCCCCCTGAGACCGAGGAGCGAACAGCCTCAGAAGCCACAACAGGAGTCGGCCATCCCTGCGCTGAAGCACCGAGAGGGAGATTAGGAACCGAGAGATGTCTCGAAGCCTCTCCCTCGGATCCGACTGAAGAATCCTAAGTCCTGAATCCCATAGACAGCGCCGACATGGTAGGAGCTGACGTCGGCACCAATAAGACAGGTGGGGCCATCGGAACAGACCTGGAGACATCACATGGAACAGAGCCACTCCAGCTCCGAAGGATGGGATGCGCTCGGAGGAGGAAATATCAAAGTAGGTTGCAAGATGGGCTCCAGAGCCTTACAATTTTGCCAAGACCTGCGACTGAAGGAGTCTCTGCACCACATTATCAACGTCCACATCTGATAATGTCCTGGAGGATTTGGAGGACAGGGAGGGAGATCGAGACCTCCTCTGAGGTGATACTTGCCTAATACTAGGCGATCGGCTCCAAACAGGGTCCAAAATTATTGGAGCCGACGCCGGTTCCAACACCACTGACACTTCCTGTGGCCCCGAGGACAGTGGAGCTGAGTATGTCGAAGCTGATGTAGCTATTTTCTCCGGTGGCTCCAAGGAGACTGAAGAAGCTGCAGACCTCTTTTGTGAATTTGTGGTTTTAGCTTTACAGCTGGAAGCAGTTTCCAGACCCTCTTCGGAGGAGGGTTTCAGAAGTCCCTTCAAAATCAACTTATTCTTTCTTTCCTGAAGGACCCTAGGACTAAATGCATGACAGAAGCTGCATGACTCCTGGAGATGGATTGCTCCCAGACAATATACACAGACAGAATGTCCATCGGTAATGGAAATTCTATAGCCACACTGAGCATTTCTTAAGGCCCAAGGGCTTGTGCTCAGACTCTTTAGACATCGTAACCAACTACCACCAATCACCAAGACAAAAAATTACAGGTACGGAACCAACTGGAAAAAACAGTCAGACTTGCACCACACTTAGGGTGGGAAAAAACTACCATTAACAAAAAAACTGTAGGGAATGATCCTCTGACACACAAAAAAGCAGAGGTAGGACTAAAAACCTCTAATTTAAACAGCTTTAGACCGGAAAGTTAGTAAAACAGGAAAGCAAGGGGAAAGACTAAGTCCTCACACTGAAACGGGCCTAGCCCGCTAGAACAGCTAATGGGATACCACAGAAACAATCACACACACACTTTCCCACAAAATAATACCAAACGAACAATAGCTATTAAAATAGCTTTTTGTTTGCAATAAATTCTCTCAAGAAGAAGAAAAAAGGGGACTTAGCCAAAGCCAAGAGCGAGACCACACCAGAGCTACACAAGCAGCAAACAAGATCTTGAAAAATAGAGTAGTGCAGCATGGGATACTATCTTAACCCAGCCAATAGAAAGACTTCGAGATAGAAAAGTTTGGCAGAGTCAGAGCAGACATTCGGCTCCGAATTCACAGGTAAGAATGCACGGACTTAAAAA
>NC_056747.1:327449826-327571038 GCF_019279795.1 Protopterus annectens
ATTGAAGTGTGCTCCCCAAGCCAAGTCCGAGGCATCTGTCGTTATGATCTGACTCGCCTCTTGTCGGGTCACAGAGAGTCCCTTGTTTAGGTGACATTCCTGAGCCCACCACAAGAATTCCTTCTGGATGCAAGGTATTATCCGAATGACAGTGTCCAAATCGTGGCAGTGTTGAGTCCATACACTTTTGAGATACCATTGTAGCTTCCTCATATGCAGTTTGGCATTGGGAAGTACTAGAATGCAAGATGCCATGAACCCCAAGGCTTGAAGGACTGTCCTTGCAGTCAGCCTGGACAGTACTGTTAAGTGCTGGAAGTATAGATGAAGAGTTCTTTGTTTGTCCGGGGTCAGAAATGCCATCTGAGAAGCTGTATTCAGTCTCACACCCAGAAAGCACATGTTCTGAGAGGGTACTAGACTGGACTTTATTTCGTTCACAGAATACCCTAGACACCTTAAAACTGTCATTACATACTGTAGATGTTTAAGTAGCTTGTCTTTGTCTTGAGCAAGAATCAGGCAATCGTCCAGTTAAGGATAAATTTGTATTCCCCTCTGTCTGAAGAAAGCAATTACAGGAGCCAGCACTTTTGTGAACACCCTGGGCGCAGTAGATAAACCAAAGGTTAATGCAGAGAACTGATAATGAGAAGTACCAGCCCAAAATCGCAGGAATCTCCTGCAGCTGGGCCTGATAGGAATGTGAAGATAGGCCTCTGAGATCCAGGGTTACCATCCAGTGATCTTTGCCTAGCATAGGTAGAAGTTGTTGTAATGTTAACATCTTGAACTTTGGAATGTCTAGGTAGGTACTGAGAATGGACAAATCCAGAATTGGCCTCCAAGTGTTTCCTTTCTTTGGCACTAGGAAAAGACGGGAATAAAACCCTAGGCCTACTTCTGATGGAGGTACCACCTGGATGGCCCCCATCTGCAAAAGCAAGGAAATTTGCTCCTGAGCCTCCAGCCTTTGCTGAAGAGGCACATCCGGCATGCCTTTGAAAGGAGGAAAAGTGTGAAAATAAAACTTGTAACCTTGATTTATTATTTCCAACACCCATTTGTCCTGGGTGACCAAATGCCAGTTTTGTTTGAAAAGTGCTAACTTTCCTCCTAGAGGAGCTGCCAGAAAAGAAGGATCTGGCAGCTGAAGATACAGGTCATTGGGTCTGTTTACGAAAAGGCTGACCCCTGCCCTCACCAGAAGACTGTGCAGGAGAACTCCAAGTCCTAGGTCTGAAAGAACCCTGAGCGTGAGCCCTGCCTCTACCACGTCTAGACCTGCCTTTAGACTGATAATCCGAAGAAGGGTAGGACCATCCTCTAGCAGGCCAATTCCTGCTAAACTTAGGGGGCTGCACCTGTAAAAACTCCTTGACCGTCTGCATAGACTTAGCCTTATCTTCCATCTTTTTCAAAACTGACTCCACAGCAGAACCAAAAAGAACTTCTGATTGAAGAGCATTATCCAAAATCCGAGCTTTAACATGCTCTGACAAATTTTGATCCTTAAGCCAGGCATGTCTACGAATAACTGAACCTGTAGCAGCCACCCTGGATGAAGCCTGAAGAGCATCGAAACCACACTGCAAGGAATGTTTTCCAACTTGATCTGATGCATGAACCAACTCTTGCAATTCCTTACACTCTATACCTTCAGATAAGGCATCCACCTTAGATTTCAATTGGCCTAGCAAAAAATTCTGATACTTCAGCATATGAAGCTGGCAATTTAAAGCCCTCATAGCTAACGTAGAGGAGGTCTACACTTTTTTCCCCCACCTATCCAACGCTCTAGAATCTTTATCCAAAGGAACTGGATTCTTAACCACAGAAGCCCTGACACCCTTCGGCCCTTGAATAATAGTTTCCGGGTCAGCTCTAGGACTCTTGTACAAATATTTATGTGCTTCTGGAACTCTCTAATATCCGTCTGGCTTGACAGGGGCAGGGGGTAAAGAATCAGGATTAAGGGAAGCTTCAGAAAAAACATCCTGAACAACATCTAAAACAGGGGGAATAGCCAAGGGCCTATGTTGTGGCAAAAATAAAAATTCCCTAAGCCTTTTTCGAGAATCTGAAAAATCCTGACCTTCCCACTTGAAATGTTCCCTCATGGAATGTAAAGTTTCAGAAAAGGAAAAATCCTCTGGAGGAGAAGCAGAAGGACAGGAATCCTCTGCGTCCGAATCTGAATAAGGAGGGAAATCCTGAATATCTTCAGCTGAGGACTCAGAGTAGTCTGAAGAATGCTCCATTCCCTCTAAATCTGCCTCCACCCTAGGCCTCTTCTCTGGGGGGGCATAGAACCCCTGATCAAAGTAATCAAGTCCTCTGCCATTTTCAACATTTGTTTTTTTTAGGAACCGAGGCTGAAGAGCTAGGACTATGGCCAGGGCCAGTAAGACAAGGTTTAGCCTTAGCATGGCCTTTAGCCACTGAGGTAGAAGGCCTAATAACCTTTTGTAAGGATGGAACTACAGATACCTGGGAAGCCCCCTCGGCCTGGCCTAACTCCTGACAGGCCAACTCCTGTAAAAGTAAAGGTTCCCCTTGGGATTCAGCCGAGGCCTCGGCTGGATCCACAGATTCAACCGGAGGTTCCATAGAACCGGCGTCCGCAACGGACGACTCCTCCGGTTTAGACCTCAAAGATTTATCTTTACGTTTTTTAGCGGTAGCGGGCGTCGGAGGATCTGACGGCATGTTATAGTTACACCGCTTACCGAAAACAAGCCTGGCACAGTCTAATCTTAGTTTAATGGTGCGCTTATTAAATCTAGCACAAAAGCGACACCCGACTACGTCGTGTTCAGGCCCCAAGCAAGGAATACAGAGAGAGTGATAGTCCCTATGAGGTATCCGTTTCCCACAAGAAATACAATTATTAACCTTTTCTGACATCCGGATAACTGAGGCAAGAAAAGACAAAAAATTTCCCCAACGGGGTACTTAGCCCAACTTGGTCTTCGGTCCGAAACTCGATAAATGAAAATTTCAGAACGCCGAACGGCACTTGCAAACGCTGCTTCGGACCACGCGGCAAGAAAAACTGAGGATATGGCGTCAGTCATGCGCTTAAGTACTACTACGTACTGACGTCAGCTCTGGGTGACCATGACCGACGCCAGCCTAACTCTTTGGTATTCGGGCCGACCGAGGACAGCAGACTACCCACAGGTTATGACTGCAGCAATGTGAGACGAAGAACATCTAGTCTGGCTTTGACTTTGTTGCATTGTAAGAGAAGGTAAACTTGTTTGTGGATATCTGACACACTCTGCTCTAAGTCTGGCTGAAAGATTGAGTGTGTCTAATGTGGCGCCTATAAAGGTAATAGATTGACAAGGCAGATTTTTCGAAATTTATTGAAACGCCTAGAGCTTGGCAAGTTTGGATAGTGAAGTCTCTGGATAGAAGTTGATGTCTGGTGGTGGCAGTAAGGAGCCAGTCATCTAAATATGGAAACACCTGGAATCCTTGATGTCTCAAGTGAGCTGCGACCACTGCCATGCATTTGGTAAACACTCGGGGGGGCTGTAGTGAGACCAAAGGGCAGGGCTCTGAACTGGTAGTGACTGGCTCCCAGCCTGAAGCGGAGAAATCTCCTGGAGCGTCTGTTCATCTTGATATGGCAGTACGCGTCCTGAAGATCCATCGAGCACATCCAATTGTCCTGACCCAAGAAGGGTAGAATGGACTGTAGCGTGACCATCCAGAATTTTGTTTTTCTGACATACTTGTTTAAGTTGCTGAGATCCAGTATGGGTCTCCAGTCCCCTGTTTTTTTTGGTACCAATAAGAATTTGGAGTAGATTCCGGATCCTTGTTGGTCTGCTGGGACTGACTGGATAGCTCTTTTTGATAGCAGCTTTGAAATTTCTAGTGCTGCTTGTTTCCTTAGACTGGGTGGAACGTCTGGAAGGGATCCTATGGGTTGGGATGGAATGCGAATAAAGGGAATTTTGTAACCCTCGGATATGATCGACTGTACCCATTTGTCTTGTGTAAGGGAAAGCCAGGCTTTTGGGTACAGGGATAATCTTCCCCCGACTGCCTCCGAAGGTGGACAGCTGGGCAGCTCCTCAGGGATGCTGAAAGGGTTTATCAGAGAAAGTTTCTCCACTACCCTGGTTTTGCGGACCTCCTCTGCCTCTAGGGCGGCATCTATTGTTATTCCCCCCTCTGCCTCCAGAGGGGAATCGACCTTGTGCGTCAGATGAGACTCCCTGGGTTTGTTTGCGGAACCACATTTTTCCTCCCCTCTGACCTTTGGGATAAGGCCTAGAAGGGGTAGAAAAACGGACTCCCACGGCAGACAGAGTCTTACCTTCCACCTCGCACCTAGTCAATGCATCCTTCACCTGAGGGCCAAACAAGGATGATCCATCAAATGGGGAATTGGTGAAGGACGCCTTGAAAGGGTCCGCAAAGTTGCACAGCCGCATACAGGCGTGACGTCGTAAGGCAACACCTGTGCCTGCGGCTCTACTCGCCCCATCCGCAGCATATGAGATAAGCCGCATGGAGGAGTTAACGATGGAGTTCAGGGTTGCCAACTGGGAGTTCATTCTGTCTTGGAACCCCTCAGCTGTTGGATCCTTTACCTCTTCACTCATATCCTTGAGTAAATCTCTCTGGAGACGAGTGAAGTGACATAAGTAGTTCAGCGACCACATTGAAAAGGTCGCTGATGAGAACATCCGCTTACCGTACCTGTCCATGGTCCTAGATTCCTTATTAGGAGGATGGACAGGTACCGAAGGATCGGCTAACTCCTTCTTAGTGGCCGCGGCCACCACCATGGCATCAACGGGGACACCTTTAGATAAAAAATCTTTATCTCTAGGGGCAGTAATAAACTTAGACGGCCTCCTCGGGGTGGGTTCCACTGAATCAGGAGCTGTCCAGGCCTTCCTTGCCACCACTTCCATAAGGGGGTCAAAGGGAGGGCACACCCAGGAGGTAGAAGGGCGAGAGCCGAACACCTCAAGGTACACTGACTCATCCTCCGAAGGGTTAAGGGCTGGCCAGTTCCCCCTCTGTTTCAGGATCTCAAGGATGTCAGCAAGGAGACATCCTCAGAGGGGGATCGAGGGGAACCTTCAGATTCCTCTAAGTCAGTGTCAGAGGTGATGGACTCAGGGGAGTCAATGTGCTTCCTCTTGCACTGCCTCTTCCTAGGGGGTTCTCCTACCGGGTCAGGAGAGGCCTCGGAAGAGGAGGAAATTCCCAATGGGGAAACTTGAGGAGTTGGCTTTCTGCGGTCTGAAACAAGGAGGTGGGTAGAAATCACTGCAGGCACTGATGATGGAGGGGCTGACGGAGCCGACTGTGGGGCAGACACTGGTTCTAGCACGCTCCGCATGACCTCGAAGGCACCCCTATCGGGCAAGGCCGGAGGTCCCCGCTCCGAAGAGACCAGGACCCCCCCGGCACCGACAGGGACGGCTCCGAGGCCGATGTCGGAGCCAAACTCACCAGCGCCGAAGCACCGAGAGGGAGAGCGGGGTCAGACAAGGGTCCGATGCCACTCGCCCCCTCGGAGCCGACGAGGGAAGCTCGGCGCTGAGATCCCTCCAAAGAGGAGATCGGAGCAGACTGAGCCGAAATGAAGGTATCTGATCCGACGCGCCGACAGTCACGGCTCTGATGAGCCCCGGCTCCGAGCTCAAATGAGTCGGAGGAGGAACACATTGAGGGACAGAAATGGCAGCTGACTAATGAGTCGGGCTATGAAGCATTTGGGCCAGCGCCTCGGACTTGAGAAGTCTACTCACTACCCTTTGCAAATCGTGGTCAGTTAGCCTGGAAGACTGTGAGGAATGCGATCTATGGCTCCGCTCCGAAAGAAGAGGGGATCCTGGTGCCGAGTGAACGGAGCCGATGGAGGGAGACCTAGATCTCTTTCTTGAAGGTTGCTCCGATAAGAGTATCAGAGCCAACTGAGTCTTATCAGCCTCGGCTCTGGCCGGAGCCGAGGTAACAGTATGAGGCTTGGAAACATCGGCTCCAGCCGGAGCCGATGTCGAAGCAGTTTTGATACTTCCAGAGGACGGCTGTGAAGCCGGAGCCGACTGTCTGGAAGTCTTAGAAGGCTTCCCCGACACAGACTGGGTCGGGGGGCCTTCAGGCTTTAATAAGCCATGCAAAATCAATTTATTTTTGCGTTCCTGCAGGACTCTAGGGCTGAAACCATGGCACACAGCACATGAGTCCTGCAAGTGCAAAGGTTTCAGGCAATACACACAAGAAGTGTGACCGTCTGTCAGAGACATTTTCTGACAGCACGAGTCACACTTCTTGAAGCCTGAGACCTTGAAGTCCTTAGACATAGTAAAGGCCTAAGTAATAAACACACACACACACACACACACACACACACACAGGTCTTTAAGAAAATATTAAATTCCAGTCACACTAAAGGACTAGGAGAAGGAGGGGAAGGGCCTAAAGTTAAAGGGGAAAAAAGGGAGGGATTATAGGCAAAAGAGGTGAATTGATTTAAGGAAAGGGATAATTAAAACTAAAAGTTATACTAAGAAAGTAATAGGGGTCTAAAGATTGTGAAAATAGAATAATTTTTCACTAACCTGCCAGAGCCGGTAGAAAAGCACCTCATCAGCTAAGCGGCAAACGAGATCTGAGTAGTTACCGCCTAGCATTGTGGGATATAGGGCCGACTCGAGCCGGTGGAATTAGCTCTCGAGCTTTAGTATTGGCAGAGTCGGAGCCGAGGATCGGCTCCGAACCCATCCAGCAAGAATGAAGGCGAGATAGACAACTTAACATCAGGTCTTTTCCTAACCAGAGGATCATTAAGAAATGGCAAGTTATTTAGAGGCTGGCTTGATACCCAACTGCTGGTAGCCAAGTGGCATAGGAATATAGTGGACAAATGAGAAGTCAGTTACCTTTACAGACAAATATTATGCGCTAAGTTAATTCACATTATGGTTGCTGAATTATGAAATTTGTTATAGTGTGATAGAAATTTATGTTCCCTACTGAAGTGTCAGCACTTGAAATACCCAGTGCCAATTAGCTGGGAAAAAAAAAAAAAAAAGACTGAAAACCTTGAGAAAACAAAATCTTGAATATTGCTCTTCGCCTTAAATGTCTTTCTGCAATGTGGACCAAGCCTCCCCCCCCGCACCCCCCAAACGTATATATACCAATTCTGAGATTGCCATACCTCAGCAGAAAACTGAATTTTCTGAGAAATGGCATCCAAGACTTAGTACATTTAAGTCCTTTCTTTCAGCCAGTCACACATTTCAGGACTCGCTCTAGCAACTCCTGACAATTCAAATGGTTACCGGAAAATTAATTTATGTTTTGTGTGCCTCTAGCCTGCAGCTTGCTTGTTGCACTTAGTCATTGTATACAGATTTTTAAGAGTATGTTGCGTTTTACTTTTATACTTTTGTTTGTTTTTCATTGGAATTAATACTTATTCATGCAAGAAAAAATGGAAATGAGCAAGCAGTCTACATGTGCAGTGGTAAAAAAAAAAAAAAAAAATTCCTCTTCTAATTTTGTCACAAACAGGTTTGTGCATTGTGAAGGCATTTTGGTGTGCCCATTGCAGTACCCTAACTACACTATTATGGTTTCAATTAAAGTTAAATATTTTTACATTGGAATGAATTTTACAACTTGTGCAATTACCAGCATAATGGCATGATGACTTGTTTTCTTCTCTGTGCACTTCAGAGAACTAGTAATCAAGTTATTTTGTGGGATGCAAAAGAACAAGAATGTGGTGTAGATAATTGGTTCAACCAACAAATGAGCAAAAGTAAACCAAAAACAAGAGAGGATGAACCAAAACACAGCAGACAGCAAATAAAAAGGAATTACGTTTAATGGTAAGCACTTTCGCAGCACATCAAGCTGCTTCATCAGACATACAAAAAATGCAACACCTTACTTTTAGACTAAAAACAACCAATAAAATCATTTGTTCAATTACATGGAGCAATAAGTGCAGCCCTTGTTTAAAGACATATACAAAAGCATATCTATAATCAGTTTAAAAAAGGTAGTCTAGGCAGTAAACATTCAGAAACAAACATATTACATATAAATGCGAGTAATTAAAAAAATAGAACAGTAATAAAACAGTAGTCACATCTGGGCAGTCCCCTAGCCTGTAAAACTGGCTTTATAGAAACGTTATTAATAACTCTGCCCATGTTAGTTCTCATCCTTATAATCCATTCTAACTCTGCTGTCTCCGTTTTATTACGGAGGTTTTCCCCTCTTTGTTGGGTATTATTTTCCATCACCATGAACTTGAATGTGTGTGTATGATCATGTATAGCTACATGTTTGGCTAAGGCATTAGATTCAGCACCCCTGGATACATACAAACAGATGATGTTCTCTCATGCGTTCATTTAAAGTTTTCCCCATGTAAAATGAATAGCATCTACTACAGTAAGCCAGATAGACAAGGTCAGCTGTATTGCACGCCACTGTTAACTTGAATTCCCATACTTTACCAGGGTGAGTGAACATACTACTGGTGTCTAAATGTCCACAGTAATTACATTTTTTAAATGGGAAAGTGTCCCTCCTACCACTATCAGTCCTATTTATAAAAGCCCCCCTCGGCCCACATAGTAGCCTTTTCAGATTTCTTATTTTTTATGTATAGCTAGGTCCATCTTCTACTATATCCCTCACTATCATCTGTACATAATATATCCCAGTATTTCACAAAAATATCCTTATATTACTGGAATAAGTGATGGGTATACGCATACATTTCTTGCCATTTCCCTCACTATTATTGACAGTAACATCTGAGTAGTAGGGTCTAGCCCTTTCCTCTCTGTATTCGAGTATTTGGGAAAGTATACCAGTAACTTCCCTCTCATTCTAACTTCTGTCCATGAACTTGTCTAAGATTCTCAGGTTCATCCTTAAACTTCTGATCTGCCACTAGTTTTGAGGTTCTTAAGCCTTGGCCTTTGATAACATTCTTAAAAAATGTGGCCTGGATGCATACTTTGCCTGTGGAGGTATGAGCTCCTATAGCATTCTTTCCTGTAGATCTGTGTATCGAATCCCCTTACACTCTCCCTTGTTATACTTGCATGTAAAAAAACAATGATGATGTAAGAACTATTGATGGTAAATTTAAGGAATTCAGTGTTGTTTATAGCCTCATGAAACTCCTTCAAGGTATGCTCATTACCTTCCCACAGCAAACACAAACCATCGACAAAACGCCAATAAAAAATTAACTGTCCTGTCCTCTCATGCAGATGGTTCTTTTCCCATGCAGCCATGACAATGTTGGTATAGCTATTGGCACAAGTGCCCATAGCTATGCCATCTATCTGCCTGTACAAGTTGCGTTCAAACAAAAATACATTATTTTCTAAGATGAATTCAACAAATAAAGAAAGCAACTCTAAAACCAGAATCATATGATGCATCTAGTAAATACTGTTTAAACATTTCCAGGCCAATACTGTTGGGTATGCCAGTAAAAAAGCCACTGCACGTCTAGAGTAACCATTAAACCTCCATCACTAATCTGTTTGCTGTTAGTAAATGTAAATAAATAAGTTAAAATTTGTTTGGTGTCCTTCAGAATATATGTATTCCTACCCAAAACTGTTTTAAGATGCTTTTTCCACAAAAATACTCAATGGCACAGTACACCACCCTCTGCCGGCCACAACTGGTCTCATAGGGGGTAGTGTAGGATGTTTATGAACCTTTGATAGTCCTTGTATGATTGGTATTACAGGTTCATTAACACCTAAATACCTGAAGAGCTCAATATCTATAATTTTACATTGCAAACATTCATACAAACTGTTATATACATTCATAGTACAGTGTTTCACCTTCAAAAAAATCAACTTTGTCATACAGGTCATTCAGCATCAAGCTCATGGGGTCTTTATAGTAGCAGTAGTCCATAATTACCAAGGGCCCGCCCTTGTCAGCTGGTCTTATAAATATTGAATTGTCTGTCTGTAAAGCTGACAAGGCTTTCCTTGCAGAAAAGTTCAAGTCTGAAAATGTAGCTCCCCTATTACAGTTACCATACAAGTTATATATCTCTTTGGTACAAAGTTTCTCAAATGCTTCAACTACTGCATTGTTTTTAGGTGTGTAAGTACTGCCTTTACGGAAACCATTAATGTTACAATCCCTTTTACTTTCACTCCCAGACTGTATTTTAAGCATTAAATTGCGTGTAAAAGTTTTTAGTTCAGTGATATTTGTCAGTTAATTTCATTTGGTTAGCTGGTATAAAAGGCATACCTTTTTCAAGGACACTTTTCAGGTGATGAGTGTCCTAGAAGAAATGTTCCATATTAGCGATTTCTTGCTTGCACCCACATCTTTTTTATAGTCGTGGTGGTGCTGTCCTCTAGTGAAGCTTTCCTTTTCATGCGACCCCCTGCTGTTGGAACGCTCCCAATAATGTGTGTTGTGAATTGGAAATGGTAACTTAGCTTCCATTCTACTGCTAGGATTCATACTCGACCCTGAAACAACACTACTTAATAAAACATCAACTGCATGGTTCTCTTGTTCTTGCATGCTCTCCCCAGTGAAAAAAGTTGTATCCACCATTACTGCACTGCTGGCTGTGTGTGTTATGTCATCAGGGGGTGTGATAGGTGCATCAACAGACCCATTAATGTTATTTTCTGTTAAAGGGGCCATGTCTGCCCATTAGAGGCATTTGCTGCTAATGGTCTTAAATGGGAAGCATGCATATCAGCGTGTATTTAATGTATTTTTTGGCCACACAAATGCTCTGCCTGAACAGAAATCTTGCATGTCTATCTGGATTTTTCTCTTTTTTTGACCCAAAAGTTGTTGCTCATATAAAGTTACAGTTTCTATTAGATGGTCTATTTTAAAATCCACAGTACTGGGAGGATAATGTTCATATAGTTCAGTTTGCATTTGAAGAATATTGCAAGCCAATGATTCTTCTTCTGGTAGAAACTGTTCTATAAGACGACGACTGTAGTTTAATCCCAAGTCTAGATTAATTTGTTGCCATTTAATTAATACCCGTTTGTGTGTCCACCTACATGGGCATCTTGAGAACCCGCAGCCCACGAGGAATTATTTGCAATTTTGAACAGGCTTCAAGGTGAAACCTTTGCATTTGAAGCCTTTTAAGCTTTCTTAAATCATTCTCCAACTAACGTATCTTTCTTTAGTTGTAAAGAATCAAAGTCGTTTACTTCTGTCGAGTCCTTCTCAAGACTCAACACATCAAAGTCCAACAAGGGATTGCTCAGGTTATTCACCAGGGGCTGCAGTCTTCCCTTGCTTGATTCTCCGTCTGCCATTCGGCTCAGGTATGTATTCTATCTCAGGCACAATGGCAATTTCTTCAGCCATGGTACTACACCGCAAACAACCAACAAGAATGCAAAAGAACACGAATGTGGTGTAGATAACTGGTTCAACCAACAACTGAACAAAAGTAAACCAAAAACAAAAGAGGATGAACCAAACCCCAGCAGACAGCAGATAAAAAAGAATTCCATTTAATGGTAAGCACTTTCGTAGCACATCAAGCTGCTTCAAACAAAAAATGCAATACCTTACTTTTAGACTAAAAACAACCAATAAAATCATTTGTTCAATTACATGGAGTAATAAGTGCAGTCCTTGTTTAAAGACCTATACAAAAGCATATCTATAATCAGTTTAAAAATGGTCTAGGCAGTAAACATTCAGAAACATATTACATATAAATAATTAAAAAAACAGAACAGTAATAAAAACAGTAGTCATCTGGGCAGTCCCCTACTCTGTAAAACTGGCTTTATAGAAACTTTTTTATTAATACCTCTGCCCATGTTAGCTCTCATCCTTATAATCCATTCTAACTCTGCTGTCTCCCCCTTTCATTTTTGGGTATTATTTCCATCACCATGAACTTGAATGTGTATTTATGATCATGTATAGCTACATGTTTGGCTAAGGCAGTGATTCTGAAACTTTGCAAGCTGGAGGACCCCTTTTATAAAGGAAATATTTTGGCGGACCCCTATAGGGGGCAGTACACATGTTACATTTGAATCAATCTTCCCATTCAGACCCCCCCACAAACACAGCCGATTCAGTGTCCCATTACTTGGTTATACCCCCAGCTGCCATAAACACTGTTCAAAATTCTCAGTGTCTCTATTGTTTTCTGCTTTACTACTACAATGATTACAGATATTTGGATTTCATTTAAAACTTTTATTTCAAATTTTATAGCACAAACGCTGACAGACCTCTGCTAAAGCTTAACAAATCAATGCAGTCTCAAAATGAAAAGACATAACATTAAAACTTCTTTGCCTTTGAAACTCGCATTCACTGAAAGAACATTGAAACCCACTTTCAAAGAAAATGTATCTGGCCAGTGTCTGATTGTTTACCTTTGAGTTGTTTTCAAAGCATAGGTCCCTTGCGAACATTTTTAGGACCATGCAAAAGTACTTTGATTCACCTTCCTGACTGTATAATTAAATTTTACGATACAATAATTAAGTTATATCCCTTTGGATAATACAGCACCACTTGGTAGAGCTTGTTTTAAAGCTATAGGTTTTCCACATTTTTCCATTAAGCAATGAAACCAAACATATGAAACAATAATGACAAAACTGCCCCATTCAGAACATTTCAACCATAAAAGGCCACTCAAACTTCTGTCATTACAATCCACTGGTAACAAGTCAATATGCACAATCTCTGCAGAAGTAAAAGGCATCTGAATAATTCCACCTTAAAGAGATATGTAACTAATGAAAAGGTTGCTGCTAGCAAACAACTTTATATTTCAATGTTACATCTAAAACTTCAGTGCCTGTTGCCCTTGACAAATAAATTGCCAACTTAAGTTACATTAAAAAAGGTAACCTGGTAATATTGCATGATGGCAAACTGAAAATACAACACAATATCAGCAATCCATCTATCTGCTGCGGGAGTACATCTACACACCCATTTTCTGCCTCTTTCCCTCTTTACACACACACCTACCTATCTGCATCTCTCCCCCTTTACACACACACACACACACACACACACACACACACACACACACACATCTCCATCTCTCCCTCTTTACACACACACACCTAACTGACTGTCTCCCTCCACACAAAAAATCTGGATAAAGCTTGTCATAATGGGGTGGGAGACAGAGGGTCAAAACTAAGGACACATTTTAAATGTTGCTCCTTCAAACTTAGAAGGTTGACAGAACCACAAGTTTTTCATTAGTACAAATTTTATGAAGGATATGAAGTCTAAAGTGCAAACGTCAGCCATTACTTTCTATCTTCAGTCCAACACGATTGACCAAGGACTTGCCAGGAAACAAACTTTTATGAGAAACAGACCAAATGATGCACAAATCTGGATGGTTGACAGATACCATCTCAACTGCACTGCTTTTTATTTAAGCGTGGAATAAAATATAAATACCTTCAGGGCAGGGTCATTCCACAAGATTGTCAGCGTCACCTTGGCAGTCATTTTCATTAGCAGCAGCCATCATAAATCCAGAAACTTACTGGAGGGAACAGAAGAGTTTATTAAATTTCTCTTAAAGTTCTAACTGCCAGACAAAAAATACAGGGCAAGTGAGCAGCTGCTCAGCGTCAGCTGCAAACGCGGAAGTTTATCCTTGTTACCGTGTCTAAAAACTCAGGGAAAGCAGTTGTT
Organism: Protopterus annectens; assembly: GCF_019279795.1. Taxonomy (NCBI): domain Eukaryota; kingdom Metazoa; phylum Chordata; order Ceratodontiformes; family Protopteridae; genus Protopterus; species Protopterus annectens. The sequence goes on from NC_056747.1 coordinate 327,463,549, forward strand.
TAGCAACAGACGTGGAAATTAAGCGGCTTAGCTACAGACAGGGAAGTCTTTTGCTTTTTCTTTTTTTTTTTTTGTTTTAAAAGTTGACAGTGGTGAGCGGTGCAATTTTCTTTTTCCTCGGACCCCTAGAATGTTTTGTATGGACCCACAGGGGTCCTCGGACCACAGTTTCAGAAACTCTGGGCTAAGGCATTAGATTCAGCACCCCTGGATATATCATACAGATATTCTCTCATGCGTTCTTTTAACGTACGACTTGTTTTCCCTATGTAGAATGAATAGCATCTACTACAGTAAGCCAGACAGACAAGGTCAGTTCAACTGCAGTCCGATGTTAACTTGAATTCTCATACTTTACCAGTGTCTGGGTGAGTGAACTTACTACTGGTGTCTAAATGTCCATAGTAATTAAATTTTTTACATGGGAAAAATACGTCTATCTGGCTTACTTGGCCATTAAGATGACTACTGTTTTTATTACTGTTCTATTATTTTCTTTAATTATTCATATTTATATGTAATACGTTTATGTTTCTGAAGGTTTACTTCCTAGACTATTTTTAAACTGATTATAGATATGCTTTTGTATACGTCTAAACAAGGACTGCACTTATTACTCCATGTAATTGAGCAAATGACCTTATTGGTTGTTTTTAGTCTAAAAGTAAGGTGTTGCATTTCTTGTGTGTCTGATGAAGCAGCTTGATGTGCTGCGAAAGCGCTTACCATTAAACGAAAATCACTATCTGCTGTGGTTTGGTTCATCCTCTTTTGTTTTTGGTTTACTTTTGTTAAGTTGTTGGTCGAACCAATCATCTACACCACATTCTTGTTCTTTTGCACTCTTGTTGGTTTGCGGTGTAGTACCATGGCTGAAGGAATTACCATTGTGCCTGAGCTAGAATACGTACCAGAGCCGAATGGCAGATGGAGAATCAAGCAAGGGAGATTGCAGCCCCTGGTGAATAACCTGAGCAATCCCTTGTTGGACTTTGACGTGTCGAGCCTTGAGGACGACTCAACAGAAGTGACTGATGGATTCTTTACAACTAAAGAAAGATATGTTTAAGTTGGAGAATGATTTAAGAAAGCTTAAAAGGCTTCAAATGCAAAGGTTTCACCCTAAACCTGTTTAAAGCTGCAAATAATTCCCCATGGGCTACTGGTTCTCAAGATGCCCAAGGATGGGGACACATACAAACAGCTATTAATTAAATGGCAACAACTTAATCTAGACTTGGGATTCAACTACATGCGGCATCTTATAGAACAGTTTCTACCAGAAGAATCATTGGCTTGCAATATTTTTCAAATGCAAACTGAACTATGTGAACATGAGCCTCCCAGTACTGTGGATTTTAAAACAGATCTAATAGAAACTGTAACGTTATATGAGCAACAACTTTTGGGTCAAAAAAAAAGGGAGAAAAATCCAGAGAGACCTGCAAGATTTCTCTTCAGGCACAGTGTTTGCCTGGCCAAAAATGCATTAAATACAGTTAGTGCAGTGAACAACACTGATATGCTTGCTTCCCATTTAAGAACAGAAGCAGCAAATGCATCTAATGGGGCAGACATGGCCCCTTTAAGAGAAAGTAACATTAATGGGTCTGCTGAAGCTGAAACACCTACCACACCCCCTGATGACATCACAACACGCAGCCAGCAGTGCAGTAATGGTGCATACAGCTTCCTTCACTGGGGGGAGCACACAAGAAGAAAAAAAAAAAAAAAGGAACCATGCAGTTGATATTTCATTAAGCAGTGTTGTTTCAGTGTCGTGTTTGAATCCTAGAGTAGGATGGAAGCCAAGTTCAAAGGTAGGTTGCTAGGCTATCGGCCTTAGGGCCTATACAAGCCTAGCCAAAAAGTACCCTGGCTTTCGCCACCCAAGAAAAATTATTTCCTGTGCCCCTGTCGAGCAAAGCCACAGAGGTGATCCCCGGGGTGAATTTCCTATTTGCCATCCAATCATCAAGATTTTTCTTGAAGAGTGCTAATGAGGAGCTTTGTTTGATATAGATAGGTAGTTTGTTCCAGAGTATGGGAAGGCTCTGGGACAGGAATCTATCCATCCAGCATGTTCTGTTTATTGTGGTGACAAGGTTTAAGTCCGTAGAGCGTGTAGCTCAGAGGGATTGGGATTCTTTAAGTGGAGCTTGTCCAACAGCTCTGGGTTTAACATAGCTTTGCATGTTAGGCAGAGATTGCCTCTGAGTAGGGGATATGCAAAGGAGTAAAGCTGGAGTTTTTTTTAGATGGTCTGCGTAGGGAATCTATTTGAGGCCGGTATTCCTCTCTGTGAGGTATTTCTGCGGCCATTCCAGTTCTTGTAGCCGTCTTGTGAGGTACATACCAAAAGGGGCGTTGTACTCTACAATGGGTCTAATGAGTGACGAGTAGAGGGGGAACAATGACCTCTTTTTTCCTGGATGAGAAACCTTTTGTGATGAGGTGTGCCACGTAGAAGGATTTCCTGACTACTGTGGCGATGCGATTATCAAAGGAGTGACTACTGTACACCTGTGTCCCCAGGTCTCTTATCACACTTTCGGTGTTAAGTACACTACCACCTATGTGGTAGCTCAAGGGTACAGAGTTTTTACCAAAGGGGATGACAATGCACTTTTTGGCATTGAGCTTGAGGCCATGGCTTTGACACCAGGCATCTGTGAGGCCCTTTTGTAGGATGTCCACATCGTTAGGAGTTTAAATTATGACTCCTAGTTTGCAGTCATCTATGAACTTCATTAGCCTGTACTTCAGAAAAGTAGATACCAAACAAAAGAGGATCTAGGACTGAACCCTGTGGTACTCCACTTGTCACTGGTCTGAAGTCGGATTTGGAGTCTGGCACATTCACAGTGTGGGTTCTGTCAATGAGCCAGTTGGCAACCCATCTTGTGACATTGGGATTTATACCTAGTTTAGTGAGTTTATCTATAATTCCAGATTGGGGGATGGTGTCAAAAGCCTTGGCGAGATCTAGATAGGCTGCGTGAACCACCTTGCCCTCGTCTACAGCTTTGGTGACTGCTTCAAAGAAGTCAATCAGGTTTAGAAGACATGACCTACCTTTTACAAACCCAAACTGGGTGAGGTCCAGAGTTTGGAGATTGCCAATGTCTTTGTTTATAAGTTCTATAATGATACGTTCCATGGCCTTCCAGACCAGGCTCGTTAGGCAAATTGGGCGGTAGTTCCCAGGGTCCATGGTGGCTCTCCCATTGTGGAGTGGAATAACCGTTGCTGTGCACCATTCGGTGGGCACAAAGCCTAAGGTGAGGCTATAATTGAACATGGTGCTTAGGTGGGGTGCCAGTTCATTCTGTAGTTCATGTAGAACACAGCCTGGGATGTTGTCAGGTCCCATGGATGCTATGTTCTTGGCTTTGGAGTGTGTGGCTTTTACCTGTGCAGCCATGATTACAGGAACTTTGCATTCTTCCGGTATAGAGATGGGCCCTTTAGGAGGTGAAGGAGGTGTAAAGTTAGCACTGAACCTATCTGCCAGGATGTTGGCAATATCAGTTGGTTCTACATATTTAGTGCCATTGTGTTGTAACTCAGAGCAGATCTGAGTGTTGCCATTACAATTTCCAGTTCACAACACACATTTTCGGGGAGCAGTCCAACAGCAGGGGATGCCTGAAAAGGAAAGCTTCACTCAAGGACGACAACACCATCACTATAAAAAAGATGTGGATGCAAGCAAGAAATTGCTAATATGGAACATTTCGTCTAGGACACTCCACCTGAAGAGTGTCCTTGAAAAAGGTATGACTTTTATACCAGCTAACTAAATGAAATTAACTGACATCATTGAACTAAAAACTTTTACACGCAATTTAATGCTTAAAATACAGTTTGGGAATGTAAGTAAAGGGGATGGTAACATCAATGTGTTCTGTAAAAGCAGTACTTCCACACCTAAAAACAATGCAGTAATTGAGGCATTTGAGAAACTTTGTACCAAAGAGATGTATAACTTGTATGATAACTGTAATAGGGGAGCTAAATTTTCAAACTTCAACTTTTCTGAAAGGCAAGCCTGGTCAGTTTTACAGACAGACAATTCAAGATTTATAAGACCAGCTGACAAGGGAGGCCCCCTTGGTAATTATGGACTACTGCTACTATAAAGACACCATGAACTTGATGCTGAATGACCCTAAAGTGTTTGACAAAGTTGATTTTTTGACGGTGAAACAATGTACTATGAATGGATATAACAGTTTGTATGAATGTTTGCAATGTAAAATTATAGGTGTTGAGCTCTTTAGATATTTAGTTGTTAATGAACATGTAATACCAATCATACAAGGACTACCAAAGTTTCATAAACATCCTACACTACCCCCTATGAGACCAACTGTGACCGGCAAAGGGTGGTGTACCGAGCCATTGAGTATTTCTGCTGAAAAGCTTCTTAAAACAGTTTTGGGTAAGAATACATATATTCTCAAGGACACCAAAAAAGAAGGTACGTCTTACCATAACGTTCCATCTATGTTGTTCATCTTTCATTCATCACTGATGGATTCAGTTCTGAGCCCTCGGAACTGAGTCGGCCTATTACCAAGTTCGCGTCAGCCAAAAAAACTCCCAAGCTAAGTCTCTACCCAGAATGCCCTTCTTCCTGTTACCTCAGATCAAGCTGGCTAAGAAAAAGAAGTAAAGCAGAGGCCACTTCTGTGCAAGTACCTTAGGGCACCACTTAGAGCAAAGCATCCCCCAGGAGCCTTTGGAGGGGGGGAAGGAAGGTGGGAAGTGATGAATGAAAGAAGATGAACAACACAGATGAAACGTTATGGTAAGACATAACTTCATTATCTGATGTTGTTCATCTTCCTTCCATTCATCATTGATGGAAAAGAATCCCAAGCTACCTTGAGGTCCATGGGTGGCCCTTATGGAAGAACATTCCTGAGTACCACTGAGCCAAAGGCAGCTCTCCATCTGGAGACCAGGTCCAATTTGTAATGATCGATAAAGGTGTGACGCTTAGCCCAAGTAACTGCTGCGCAGATGTCATCCATGGAAGCCCTGGAATGGAATGCTACAGATGTTGCCATAGATCTAGTGGAGTGAGCTTTAACTTTTAGCATGGGTTCATTATGGAGGAAATAGATGATATGTTTGCAGTCCCTTAGCCATCTTGATAATGTAACCTTGAAAACAGCCTCTCCCATTTAGGGTCCAAAACCGGAAATGAAAAAACGTTCAGATTTACAGATCGGTTTGGCCCTGTCTAGGTAAAATCTCAATTGTCTATGTACGTCTAAGGAGTGAAGGCAATACTCTCTATTGGTAAAATTCGAAAAAAAAACCTGGTAGATTAATAGTCAGGTTAATAGAGAATTCAAAAACAACTTTGGGAAGAAAGGATGGGTTCGTCCGAAGTGACACACTGTCTTTATGAAAGACCAGATAGGGCCTCTTGATACACAATGCCTGCAGCTCAGAGACTCTTCTGGCAGAGGTAATGGCTACCAGGAACAAAGATTTCCAAGACAAAAACTTTAGGTCACACTTAGCAGCAGGCTCAAAGGGTTTTTGAGTCAAAGACTGAAGGACTAAAGTGAGGTTCCACGGGCTGACAGGAGGCCCAAGATGAGAGGTCCCCTTGAGGAAAGCCTTGCAAAGATGTAGAGAGATAAGAGGGGTGCCATCTATACCATTGTGGAAACTGCAGCTAGATGCACTCATACCGCAGAGGCAGGCTCCTTTATCAAAAAACATAGCCAAGCATTGAAGTACTGCAGTAAATAGAGCCGAATATGGGTCCAGCATGTTATCCTTGGACCAGATGGAGAACCTTTTCCATTTATCCTAATATAGTCTTCTCGTGGATGGTTTGTGAGAGGCCAGAATAATGTCTCGAACAGGCGAGGGGAGACTAGCTTGCCTGGTGACTAATGGAAGTGGGGAAACCAAGCTGCCAGCTTGAGACTGGACAGATTTAGGAGAATCAACCCTTGGGGGTGAGTAATGAGATCTGGTAGAGGGTCCAGAATCCACGGTGGGTATTATTAGGTGAGGCCGAAGGAAGGGGAACCAAACTTGTCGAGGCCAGAATGGAGCTATGAGGATCACCTTGCATCTCAACCGAAGAGCTTTCTTTAGACATTGTGGGATCGGAGGGATGGGAGGAGAAGCGTAAAGAAGTCCCGTGGGCCAATCGTGGATCAGAGCGTCCCTCAGTGACTCCCCCTCTGGGGGAAGTAGGGCGAAATAGCTACTGCACTTGGTGTTTGATGGGGAAGCACAAAGATTGCAGCAAGCCTGGCCCCAGTGGCTGAAGATTACAGACGCCACCTCGGGGTTGAGGGAGCACTCGTGGGACATGAGGATGCATCTGCTCAGTTTGTCCACAATCACCTTTGAGCTCCCCGGGATATGCGTTGCCATCAGAAAGAGGTTGGAAATCTTCCACTGCCAAATTCTCATGGCTTCTCAACATAGGGGGTAGGGCTTGGTTGTTGATGCACCAGACCACTGACATATTGTCTGATTGAATTGCAAATGTCCCGGAAGGGAGAGTCGAATGGAATGCCTGCAACACTAACATCACGGCTCTCAGTTCCAGAACAGAGATATGCAGGTGGGCCTCTGAGGTGGACCATGTGCCTTGGACAGTCTTTCCCTGGAAATGGCTCCCCCCCACTCAATCAGGGAAGCATCCATGGTCACAAATGCTGTGGGCTGAGGGGGTTGAAATGGGCGACTCCAAAGATCTACATCTGGCCTCATCCACCAAAGCAGGTCCTGTTTGCAGAAGCTTATTATTCTCATCTGGTAATCGAGGGGATGACAGTTCGGGAACCACTGACAGAAGGAGGCATTGCAGAATCCACATATGTAGCTTTCCTAGAGGTATTACTGGAATTGACGCAGCCACAGAAACTAGGGCCTAAAGAACTTCCCTTGCAGAGACTATTGTTTGAGATAGAATCACCCAGAGTTGAAACCTTAGTCGATGGAGTCTGTGACTTGGGAGCGATACCTGACAAGACTGAGTACTGAACACTGCTCCAAAGAACTCTATTCGTTGTGTACAGATAAGGTTTGATTTCTCACAAAGTATCGCTATCCTCAACAATTATGCCTGAGAAAGTATAGTGCAGCACTGTTATCAGAAGATGCTCGGTGGGGGTGATAAGGAGCCAGTCATCTATAGATATGGAAACACCCGGAATCCTTTTTGTCTTAAGTGAGCAGTTACCACGGCCATGCATTTCACGAACACTCTGGGGGCTGTAGAGAGACCAAACAGCAGGGCATGGAATTGGTAACGACTGGCTCCTAGCCAGAAGCGAAGCAGGCTCCTGGAGCTTTTGTCCATCATTTTCTAGTAATGCACATCCCGGAGATCTTCAGAGCACATCCAACAGCCTCCTCTTAAAATGGGAAGGATGGACTGAACCATGACCATCCGGAATTTGGTTTGGGTGACAGACTTGTTTAAACTGCTGAAATCCAAAATGGGTCTCCAGTCCCGTGTCTTTTTTGGCACCAAAAAGAATCTGGAGTAAAATCTGCATCCGCGCTGGTCTGGTGGGACTGGTTGGATGACTGAGACAGCTTTAAAATCTCTGAAGCGGCTTCTTCCCTTTGACTGGGTGGAACGTCAGGAAGTTTTCTTGGAAATTTCGGCTGACAAGAAAGAGGGATGGTGTAACCTCTGGTAATAATGTTCTGCACCCAACAATCGGTGGTGATAGATTGCCGGGCAGCTTGGTGCAGACAGAAACTACCCCCGACTGCTTCCAGAGGTAAGAAATCGGGCCGCCCCTCAGGAGCGCTGATAAGACTGTCCAGAGAAAGAGTCTCTGGAGCCTTGATTACGAGGACCCCCACTGCCTCCATAGGGGCGTCTTCCGGAATTATCCCCTCTGCCTCTGGGAGTATCATCACCATGGGCAGCACGGAAAGGACCCTGGAATTTTTTTTATTGTAATACCACTTTAAAATTTAAAAAGGGCCAAAAGTTTTTAAATAACTGGTAGAATTCTTTGTTAAGACATTCTGATGAAGTCCACCATAGTGTGGATGAAAGCGCTAAACGTCTATTTTATACTACTATTGACGGTCTATTAAAGAACATTTTTAACGGCTACTTCGGTATTCATTTATTGTGCATCCTGATGTGGTTTCCAGCTTGCAATTTCATTCATTTAGGTGTTGGTAGCTGGTTGCTGAGTTTGTTTGCCATCAAAGTGAGGGATATAGTAGGAGATAGACCTAGCTATACATACAGAAATAAGAAATCTGAAAAGGCTACTATGTGGGCCAAGGGAGGCTTTTATAAATAGGAATGATAGTGGCAGGAAGGATACTTTCCCACGTAAAAAATGTAATTACTGTGGACATTTAGACACCAGTAGTAAGTTCACTCACCCAGACACTGTTAAAGTATGGGAATTCAAGTTAGCAGCGGACTGCAATACAATTGATCTTGTCTATCTGGCTTACTGTAGTAGATGCTAGTCAAGCTACACAGGGAAAACAAATTGTACGTTAAAAGAACGCATGAAAGAACATCTGTATGATATATCCAGGGGTGCTGAATCTAATGCTTTAGCCAAACATGGAGTTATACATGATCATTACACACACATTCAAGTTCATGGTGATGGAAATACCATCGAAGAATGAAAGAGGGGTAGACATCAGAAATAAAAGAGAGCAGAGTTAGAATGGATTACAAGGATGAGAGCTAACATGGGCAGAGGTATTAATGATAAAGTTTCTATAAAGCCAGTTTTACAGGCTAGGGGACTGCCCAGATGACTACTGTTATTACTTTTCTATTATTTTTTAAATTATTCACATTTATATGCAATATGTTTATATTTCTGAATGTTTACTGCCTAGACCACCATTTTTAAAATGATTATAGATATGCTTTTGTATATGTCTTTAAACAAGGACTGCACTTATTATTCCATGTAATTGAACAAATGATTTTATTGGCTTCTTGCACTTAAATTGAGTAGCAAGAGCAGTCTGGATACAAGATTTCCTGCATCCAGAGCTCTGTTTTTACCTTCTGTGTTTCTGGCAGCCATCCTAGGAATGCCTTCTATGTTTCTGGCAGCCATCTTATGTCGGTAGGAGCATATCTACTCTGCTAGTGAGAGTAGCAAGACTGCCTGGACCTTGTCTGGCACAAGATGATCAAGAAAGCTGGGACTAGCAGGACTGGCTAGATTTCTGCGTTACAAAAATCTATTTTTTGTGGTATTTAAACCCCGCATTTAGGCTTGTTTGCACGTCACATACTGCGGCTGCACTGTTTTTAACTCATTGCGAGGTATTCCAACTACAAAAAGTTCCCTTAGTAGCACTTGTACCAAGTATTACTCCTCTTAGACCTTCCACCCTTTACCCTCTTAGCTCTCTCTGGCCTCTCTCCCTCAGATTCTGACAAATATGGATGGACAATTTCCTATGGTTTCTCCTGCCAGTCTTGTTGATATGGGCATCCTGAGACAGTGTAGCAACTGCCTCATGCACACGGACAACTCTCTACTACTCCCACCTAGGAAAACAATTTATGAGAGATGCAATTACTTTAAGAACCTAGAATCTAAGCTCTCTCCCTCGCAAGCCAGTCTATCTGGCACTGAGAAGGCTGTCAACACAACCACCACCTACACAACACACACCTACATATGCAGAGTTCCTCAACAAAAACATACCCAAACAAGAGACCTCCAAGGCAAAAAGACACACAAACTCCACTGCCCACTACACCACACACAGTCCACAAACCTGCGTCTTACAGCCATCTAAGGCCTAAACATAAACTCAACATATTATTCATAGGAGATTCCATTGAGAGATGCACAGATGTGCCCCTCACCAAGCTGGATATGGAGAAATTCACGGTTAGTTGTTTGTCAGGTGCCAGAATCCGCCATATCACCCATGCACTCAAGTCTCTCAACAGATACTGTTATGACTCTGTCATAGTCCACGTTGGCGTGAATGACTTGAGACGTACCTCGCTGGAGTATATGAAGAGACATGATCGAGCTCTCTGAATGTGCGTCTCCCAAGCAGGTATGTTGCTAGCCTTAAGCAGCATTCCACCATCACCCAGAATGACGCCTTAATACAAACAGAAAATGATTGTCTAACTTAGTTTCTGGTGTCATTCCAAGGGGATCCAATACCCGACAGACTGGGAAGACACGATCAACAGACCACAATGCTTTGCCATAAATGGCTTGCATCCGTCTCCCTTGGGCTTCTGGCAAAGACTGTTGCCTCCCCAATAGTGCCTTTTTAAGGCAATGCCATGAGGTCAAAACCACCAACATGAAAATGTCATCAAAAAGCAAATTAAAGGTCATGCTGCTAAACACTAGGAGTCTAAACATGATACTGCACTTATTGTAGGAATTCTTAACCCTGGAAGATGGAGACATTCATGCAGTCACAGAAACCTGGTTCAAAGCTGCGGAAAGCACACTAGCCATACCAGATTACTCATCCTATCACACATTCAGACCCCAAACCGTAAGCAGCAAAGCAAAAGGAGGTGGAGTTGCAATATTATTGAAGGCATACATACCTCCAGGCTGGTCAAACACTGACACACAGGAAACACTCCAAGTGTAGTTAACTGTTGACAAGACCCCTATTCAAATCACAGCTACCTATAGGCCCCCAACTTTGACTCAAGATGCCCATGCCACCTATTTGGACCTCTTAAAATCTATCAAGACTCAACCCTTTACCCTGATCCTGGGTGACTAACTATCCAATCACAGATTGGAAAAACTACTTATGGCAAAACAAATGCCATAGATTCCTCAATTTCTTCAGTACAAATGCCTTGGACCAGCTGGTCAACACCCCCACAAGAGGTGATATCTTGGACTTGGTATTAACAAACATGAGTAACCACTACAGCATCCTTACAGTGTCATCCACCCTGGTAAGATCCAACCACAAAGTGGTCACTTTCAAAGTCACCCCCCCCCCTCCAGCTAGGGCAAACAAAAAAACTTCTACAGCGGGAAGGTATAAACAGCTTCACAGCCCCTTCCTCCTCCATAGGAACAAGCACATACGTCCAAACCTACACCAAAAGTGCTATATAAGCAGTTATATAGCTGCATGGAATCAGGAATACCAGACAGGAAAAAAAATCCTCCTCCTCAAGGAAAAGTAAACCTGTCTGGTCGACATTTGCAATAAATAAATTGTATAATAAAAGGAAATAATTGCTGTTCAGGAGCAGGTGCCTAACTGGAAGCAATCTCTCCTTAGCCTGAGCAATCAAATAAGAGCACTAGTGAAATCCTCCAAAGCAAACTTAGAGTCCAAACTGGCCACATCTACTTAAGACGATGAGAAGGCCTTCTTCACATATGTCCACAATCTCAAAGGAAGCACTCAAAACTGGTGGTCAAGGACACCATATACACACACTGTAGATATAGCCAACCTGCTGACAGACAGGTTCAGTGAAAACTTCACCCCTCTGTCCCCCCCATTAGTAAATTAGGACATTCCCCCTTATCTCTAGGGAGCAAGTCATCATTGCCCTCTCAAAGGCAAAAAATACAGCCTACATGGGACCCGATAACATCCCAGGCTGCATCCTACATGAACTCAGGCAGGAAGTTGCAGCACCATTAGGCAACCTATTCAACCAAAGCCTGAATACTGGCTTCATCCCAGCCGAGTCCCTTTGCCCAAATGTGTAGCGTCCACCGATAAAGGAAATTACAGACCCATCAGCCTGATTTGCAAGGCTATGGAAAGGATCATCATGGACCTCATTAACAAGGACATTGGCAACCTCCAAACATTTGATCCCACATAATAAACTCTCAACTAGGCATCAATCTGTATGTTACCAGATGGATAGCAAACTGGCTCAATGACAGAGCCCACCTAGTCAAAATAGGTGAAGCCACCTTAAGCAGTAGGCCCATAACAAGCAGTGTACCCCAGGGATTGATCTTGGGGCCTCTGTTGTTTGTGATATACTTTTCTGAGGTGCAGGTCAAAACCAGTGAGCTATGGCTGACAAAGTTTGCAGATGACTGCAAGCTGGGTGCAGTCATCAGTTACCCTAGTGATGTGGACATCCTCCAAAGGGTCCCACCCAAACAAATGACTGGTGCCAGAAATATGGTCTCGAACTGTATGTCAAAAAAATGCATCATCCCCTTTGGGGAGAGTGACGTCCCCACAAATTATCACATTAACAACAAGGTCCTAAGCATGCAATCAGTCGTGAAGGACTTGGGCACCCAGGTTGATAAACTGACTTGACCACCATATTGTCTCTGTTGTGCAGAAAGCTTTCTACATGGCCCACCTCATTAGTAAGGGTATCTCATCCAGGAACAAGGAGGTCATAACATCCCTGTATTCTTCCCTTATAAGACCCATTATTGAGTACAATGCTCCTTTTGGCATGAACCTCACAAAGCACATGCAGCCCTTGGAGACCACATAGGTTCCTCACCAGGAGAATCCAGGGCCTCAAACATGTAATCTACACAGAAACTAAAAAGCCCTGTCCCTCTACTCAGTCTCATACAGACTTCCTCAGAGGTGACCTCGGTCTGGCATACAAAGCAATCTCAGACCCCACCTTAACGGGACTGCTGCATATCTGCAAGTCAAGCTCCTCTCGAGTAAACTGCACACATGACCTCAACCTGGTCTGTGACATCAGTAGGACTTGCACTGGGCCCGAGCAGTAGGCACAGTATGTGTCCATCAGAACTGGGTAATTTCCTATCACACTTATGGTATCTTTTGAAGCTAGAAGTCTAAGCTACTCTGCCATACCAAAAAGGTAACACACATACAGACATGCACAAAGAAAGTAGTAAAATAAAACTAAGGAACTAAGTTTTTCTTTTGAACTAGTTAGGCAGAAGGAAAAATGTACCAGCAATTGTACTGAAGGGATACCATAGTGGTATCCTGGGGGGGAGGGGGGGGAAGAGCACCAACATTGGTAGCAAAAGCAGTACAGTTAAGGTAGATGGGGGAAGAAAAAGTGAAAGCAAAGGTTTACCAACGATGGTGAGAAAAAAACACTAAAACAGTGTTAAATAAATAGCCTAGAGGAGCAGGTTAAGTGAAAGGAAGGCAAGAGATAAATGTTTTAGTAAAAGAAACTTACAGTTTTAGATGAAAACGTTCGCTTGAGCCGACAAAAACAATACACATCTAGCACTGAAAAGCAACAAACAAAATCCTAATAATTCTGAGAGGAGCATTATGGGAAAAGCTTTTGGAAGGCACGAGCTGGAAAAATGGCAGTGTCGGTTCAGAAATTTGGAACTGAACCCACAGTCAAGGATAAAGTGAAGACTGACAATATCACACAAGACTTTTCCATGATAAAAACTTCAAATCAACTTTGGCTACAGGTTCAAAGGGGGTAGGGCCAGTCAAAGCAAGCAACAGAATAGTAATATCCTGACGTCTCCCTGAGTGGTGGGTGGATAAGAGAAGTACTTCTGAGAAAGACTTTGGAAAGTCTGAGGAAAGTAAAAGGAATGCGGGCTTCTCCAACACGAAAAGAAATAGCTGCAAGTTGTACTATAGCTGGCCCCATCTGGAAAAAGAAATGCTAGGATCTCTAGAATAGCTGGGAGACAAACTGAAAAGGGATCTAAATTTTTGTTGGAGGCCCAGTTGGAAAATCTTCTCCATTTACTTTTGTAGATCTTCCTAGTGGAAGGTCTCTAAGATGACGTTAAAATACAAATGACAGAGGGAGAAAACCTGGACTGCATAACCATTATTGGAACTGGAAAAACCATGCAGTTAGTTTGAGAGACTGAATGTTCAGGTAAGGTGTCCCTGATGGATGAAACAGAAGATCTGGTGCCAGATCCAGTACCCAGGGAGGGTGTACTAGAAGAGGACAGTGGAAGGGAAACCACACCTGTTGAGGCTAGTAAGGGTCTACGAGGATGACTGTGACCTACCTCACCACAGCATTCTGTAAGAATTTGGATATTAGAGGGGGGTAAGAAAAGGTGTAAAGGTGGCTGGAGGGTCAATTGTGGACCAGTGTGTCCCTCAGTGACCTCCATCTCAGGGGATCAGAGCAAAGTGCTTAATGCACTTGGTGTTGTGGGGAGATGCACAAAGGTCAGAGCAAGGTCAGCCCAAAAGGTTGAATATGCTTCTCTATTATTGGATTGAGGGACCACATGTGAAGGAGGATAGATCTGTTCAACCTGTCTGCTAGAACAATGGACTTCCCCAGAATATGCATTACTATCAGAAAGTGGTAGAAAGGCATCACCCATCACCATAATCTCAAGGCCTTTTGACATAAGCAGTTAGATTGGGTTCCTCCCCATTTGTTGATGTACCAAACCACTGATATGTTGTTTGTCTGGATAGATATCACACCCGAGGGGAGTGTGTCCTGGAATGCTTGTAATTATACAAGGACTACTCATTTCCAAAATGTTGATGGAAAGACTGGCCTCTGTAAGGGACCATGACCTGTACAGCTCCATTAGTGACACTTGAAAGGACATGGGATGTTGTCCGATAGTCCACTGGTCTGAAAGTCCACTGTAGAACTCTCATCTGGCCAGTGGGACCAGGGTAGTCACTGTCAATATGAAGCCTAAGATATGGAGGATCAGTCTAATGCTCATCTGTGAAAAGCTGAAACCTTAATTTGAGGCATCTTTGCATTTTAAAGCTCAAAATCCATGAGGGCTTTGACAAATTCCAAGGACTGAACTCTTCTGCCAGTTCCTTTTTGGTAGCTGCCACCAACACTACCATGGAAACCACATAAGGGCCCTTACTCCAGTGGGGATAATCTTTGGGCAACACTAAAAAATTTGTCAGGCTTACAAGGAATTGGCTCCGCTACATCTGGTTCATTCCATGCCGATTTGGAGATGAGGTCTTCCATCTTTGTCTGCGGTAGGAGCTACCCAATAAATAGACGAGCCAGCTCCAAAAGTCTCAAAGAATGTTGACTCTTCTTGGGAAGGTATATCACTGGACCACCTCCTTTCTGTCTGAAGAGTTTCAAAATTCCTTGGAATGTGACATCAAGAGGGGATCTAGTGAAGCCTTCCCCTTTATCGAAGTCAACATCTTCTGTGAATAATTCCTGAAAGGAATCAATGCATCCCATTTTACACCTCTGCTTCTGATCCACCTCTTCACTAGAATGTTCCGGACAGGACTCAGAAGCTGACAGGAGTTCCTCAGCAAGAGGAGGCTCAAAGCTTTTGGATGCTGGCTATCCCAATGGGATAAGATGAGTAGTCTTAGGATCCTGGGAAATCCTGTAAGGGAGGGGTGGGATTTGAGCTCAAAAAGGGAAGTCCGCTCTCTGGAATGAGAGAAAACTCTTTTGAAAGCCTTAAAGGCAGAGTCAGAGACAGATCCAGAGAGATTCACTTAAGAGTCAAGGCCCTTAAGGAAGGCTCTTTCAGAGAAACCAATTGGTTCCGCTCCAAAATGGATGCCACAGCTGAGCTGTCCAATGCTAAAGGAGAGGGACAGATCCAACGGTTTTGGTGTGGAACGAACTTCCTGGACCTGACATTGACCGCATGGCTCTGACATTCAGAAGGCTCTGGAATGTCAAGGAACACCACATGTCTTTGGTTCTGATGAAGACACACTCCAGGGGAAACTTGGATCTGACTGTGCTGATACAGCAGGGTGGATCAGATAAAGAGTTAGAACTTGGTGAGGTAAAGAAATTAGTCCCCCTGGAACCAAGCAGGGGCCAGAGCCAGGTGTACCTCCAACTGGATTTGGGTCCTGAGGAATTTCCTCACCATCCTGTCCACATCAGCCTCAGAAAGACTCCTAAAAGGACCTAAATGAGTGGAGGAAGGGAGCACAGGAGAAAAGCCTTGAGATGCAGTGAAAGGATCTCTCCTGAAGGATTGGTGATCCTAACCGGGGGGATATCGTCCCCAGGAGGAATCAAGGCTATAGGACTGGTGTAGTACCAGATCTGATGAGGATCAGTTCCAACACCTGAACCAAGCCTAAAGGTTTTGCTACCTTAGGAGCTGGAGCAAAGCGAAAAGAATGCTCCAGAGACTGACTTTCTTCAAAACTTTAAGTTTGCCTTTTTCGCTTTCCTTTTCTCTCTACATTTTCACTCATAGCATAGACAGCTGGCTTCTTGGAAAATGGAGATGCAGTAGAAAGCTCAAAAGTGAGAAGAGGTACCTTCTACACAGAAGCCCTTTTAAAACTAGTTTATGTTGATCTACTGCCTTGTGACCAAAGGCTTTGGAAATGCTACACTGCACATCCAGGTGTGCAGCTCCCAAACAATACAGACGCATTTCTGATGAGCATTTGTGGCCCAACGGTATTTTGAACATTCCTACAACAGAAAAGTACAGCTGAACAGCAAAATAACACTCCCGCGTGCATGTGACAAGGAAAAAAACCTACTGCTGAGAAAGACAGATACAGAATGAGGAAAAAGGTGCCAATGGTTGTATAAGGGATGGGAACACGTGAACAAGGCTAACAGCCAAGTATAACTTTATAAGAATAAAGACGACGGAACTCCCGAACAAAAAGAAAGTCAATAACAACAGTTTCACTTAATTCCCAGAAAAAAAAAATGCCTGAGAACCAAGGACGACATTGATACTGTTTGGTGGCAGACAAGATCTGAGGTAACTTGCTTGTTACACGGGGATTATGTGTAAGAGGAAGAGCCTGAGCCCTAGATCTAAAGCTTGAAAGAGGCCGAAGTCAGATCAGATTCAGCTCCAAAGACCCAGCCATTGATAAACAGATGGAAGAGGCAACATCAGATTAGAAGTTTCAGGGGAGAAGTTTTTTTTTCCCTGAGAATTGGATTTACTTGATCAAATGTAATTAGTCCACAGAAAGGTTATCTAGGACAGAAAGGACAGACGCAGATCCATGATGTATGCAAAAAGATGCAAGGTTACTTATAAAATGACTGACAAGCAAGTGGCAGCATACTTCCCAGTCTGATCATTCAGCATCAGACATGCCAGTTATGGTCAATTCTGTATTCATCTGGGAAAACAAAGGACATCTTTACTCCCAAAATGGACACTGATTGTAATGTATTGTGCAAGGAAGGCTTCCATCTTTTTCCTCCCTGTCTTTGGTTCCTTGCAGCCCACCATCAGGTATTCCCAGGGTTTCACCTTGTTCACTGGGTTTATCAAGCTCTCTTTCCTCTCTCAGACTAACTCCGACCTATACTCGGGGCTGGTGAGGAGACCGAGGCACCTTCGGCAGTGCCATACTGCTGCTGAGGAGTGAGTTTTTTTTTTCCTCTATGTCCTACCTTCCCCCTCCCCTGTACAAATTCACAACATCCAGGGCCAGATACACAATGCAGAATGAGGTACTGTCTCACCTCCATGATGATTCAGCCATTGCTCCACTGCCCTAAGGACAATGTCCCTTGCATGTTCCAAGTCCCCAGTAAGGATCAACAGTGAGGTACATCTCAGTGCACCCCCTCCCCAACAGGAGAGGTATGCCTACCCTTCTCCTTGCCAGCACTTCAGATGCCTCAGTTGTACTTGGGGATTTATCCATTTATGTCACTACACTTGCTATAAGGCTTACATTTTATGGCAGGTCATGAACTCAGTCTCAACGTTTTAGGTTCAAACAGTGTCCATTTCTGAGGTGTATGGGACACTAATTTTTAAACATTTCCTTTACCCAGTGGGAAAGAAATCATATATTTACTACAAACACTGCATCTAACATCAGTTAATTATTAACAACTAACAAAGGTCTCATGTTAGTCTGAAAGTTCTGTGCTACAGTATTTTCCACCAAGCCTGGTAATAAGTCAAGCCTGAACATGCTACTTCTTCACAGAAAACATAGATCAGAGCACTAGACAAACGCACTGATTTTTTTTTGTCTTATTAAAAGCAATAAAGTTCAAGTGAAACATAAGTAACTACCATTTTAAAATAACAGATTAGTCATTTTTTAAAACAGTGTGCTTTCCACGATCAGTAATATTGCATTCTCTTACAATCTATGGTGACAGAGTATGCTTACTAGATAAAACATGGTAATGTTTGAAATTACTGTTTTACTGTAACCCCAGTTCCTCTATTTCAACTGAATATGGACTAAATAGTGTGTAATAAGATAAATTTAAAACACAAAAGTAAATGTGATGTATATTTTGAAGTGAAACTATAAAACTAGTATATTCTTGGTGGAATACAATTATAAATCTTTTCAGTAGCTTAAAATGTTGAGTGTTTTAAATAATTCAGAAGACAGTGGCTGATGCACTCTCCCATTAACTCAGCCTTGTGCAGTAGAGTTTTTCCAAACAACAGACACATCTACCCCACTTATTACAATACAGTAATGTAACAGCACATACTTTGAAACGCCACTGTTTTTCTGGGGATGCAACTCTGAAAAGATGTTTCTGCATTTTCAAAGAGTCCACAAAATACAAATAGCAACGTTATTGCACTGGCTTTCTGCATTTTCAAAAATCTTGATTAAGAGGCAGGAAGAGAGAAAATCTCACTGTCTAAAAACACGCCATTTCCGTAGTCGATATTTCTGCTGTCCAAAGTAAATTATTAAACAATGTTGGCACAAGTCTCCAGTGCACGTATATGCTGTTATATTTCTGCTGCAAATCCATCTTGCATAGTATTCATAATGACAGCTGACATTTACTGGTTATTGCTGGATTATTCATGAAACACTTTCCAACTACCACCCTGCACTGAAAAGAAAGGAAAAAATAATCAGAAAACAAACCTCTATATCATTTTAGACTACCAGCGTTTACATTTTTTTTGGCTACTACAGGCTGTCTTTAATGCTGTAAGATCTCCGGCTACACCATAAGTACCATCTTTTGACTCTTTGGCAAACGATATACAGCAAATTCAAGCAGAATACCCAAGCCGTACAAAAAGAAGGTATGTACTCACCATAACGTTCCATCTGAGTTGTTGTTCATTTGTCTTAAACCTGTGGGTCTCCGGATCAGACTCTGCTGCAAATCTAGTATCTGATCAGAGTTCAAAGCTCCTCCCCTACCCATAATGCCCAGTCTCCTTCCTCCCTTCAGATAGAGTTTGATGCCCAACTAGCGTCCACACCCGACCCAACACCTTGTCCCATACTAAATATCTGCATATGCAAAAAAAGAGGGAGAGTAAAAGGTATGCAGGAGGTGACCACATCCTCTACCTGGTCAGACCACCACACAGCCTGTGCAAGGCAAGGGGTAAGGGGGGGACGGACGGCTGAAGACAAATGAAGTCAGATGGAACGTTATGGTGAGTAAATAATTTCTTTATCCGAAGTTGTTGTCTTCATTTAATCTTCAACCTGTGGGATAGAGTCCCCAGCTACTAAACACCTGGGAGGCCCTCATGGAAGGATATTGTGGAGCATGGCAGAGCCAAAGGATGCCCTATTCGTGGATATGATGTCCAACTTATAATGCGAAATGAAGGTATGAGATGAAGCCCAAGTGGCCGCAGAGCAGATATCTAACAAAACTCTAGACCAAAAGGCCGCTGAAGTAACCATAGATCTGGTGGAATGTGCCTTCACATGACCTGGCAGAGATAAACCCATAACAGAATATACCAGAATAATACACTGGGAAATCCAACAGGCAATGGTGACCTTAGATAATGGTTTCCCCAAAAGGGATTTAGGGTAAGAAATGAAGAGCTGGTCACACTTGCGAAAGGATTTAGTCCTGTGCAGGTAAAAACGTAACTGAATGTGCACATCCAAAAAGTGCAATTTATATTCTCCCTTTTTTTGAAAATTTGGGGAAAAGACCAGGAGATTAATCACCTGATTAACACTGGATTCTGAAGCTACCTTAGAGAGAAAAGATGGGTTAGTACGAAAGGATACCCTATCCTTATTAAAAATCATATAAGGGGGCTTGACCGACAATACTTAAAACCCTCCTGGCAGAAGTAATAGCAACCAAGGCCATCTTCCAGGACAGAAACTGCAGCTCCACAAAGGCTGCAGGCTCAAAAGGGGAAGAAACTAGAGCTTGCAGAACTAACGTAAGATTCCACGGCAGCGTTGAGTCCTTCACTAGGGACAGAAGAAGAAAGGTGCCTTTTAGTAAGGCTTTGCAAAGCTTAGAGGATGCTAACGAAGCCATATCATCACCTACATGAAAACAGATCACTGCAAGTTGGACCTTGAACATAGAAGAACTGGAACCTTGCTGAAAGATCCCCAACAAAAATTTCAAAACCACGGAAACCGGGGAAGTGAAGGGATCTATGGCACGCTGGAGACCCAGATCGAAAAACGTTTCCATTTGCTGGAGAACACCTTTCTGGTGAAAGACTTATGAGCTGCCAACCAGGATCCTTTTGACAGCTGAAGATAAGCTAGGAGTCTTGACGATCATGGGAACTGCAGCAGCCAAGCAATGAGCTTCAGACTGCCCAGGTCTGGTTGGGAAATCTCTGAAGGATGAGAAATAAGATCCGTACTTGGATTCAATGTCCATGGTACAGCCACCAGATGAGACCACAGAGAGGGAAACCAGATCTGACGAGGCCAGAATGGGGCAATGAGGATAACTAAGCTCCCCAGCCTGCGAGCTTTCTGAAGGAATTTTGAAATCAAGGAAAGGAGGGGCCAAGCCTGAATCAGAGCATCTTGAGGGCCTTCCCCCAGTGGAGGGTTAAGAGTGAAGAACTTGCTGCATTTCGCATTGGAAGAAGAGGTGAAGATATTATGACAAGGATGACACCACTTGAGAAAGATCTGTTTCACTACTGAAGGATTCAAAGATCACTCGTAAGACATCAGAATAGACCTGCTAAGCCTGTTCGCCTCCTCAAATGTGTGTTGCCACCAGAAAACAGCGGGTGGAGATCACTCACTCCCACACACTAATGGCTTCGTGACAGAGGGTAAGACCTGGTTCCGCCCTGTTTGTTGATGTACCAGACCACAGACATTGTCCCATCTGAATAGCAATCGTCCTTGGGTGAAGATGGGTATAGAGAGCCTGCAATGTTAGAAGCACTGCCCTAATTTCCAGGATGTGATATGCAATCTGGTCTTGTAGGGAGGACCACGTGGCTTTGGCTGTCCTTCCCGAGCAGTGCCCCTCCCCCCAGCAGGGAGGCATCTGTGGTCACTGTGGCCGAAGGAGAAAGTAGAAGAAAAGAGCGATCCCGAACAAGATCCAGAAAATGAATCCACAGAGTCCCTGCACACCCGCGAGACTAACAAGATGAGACAAAGGGAGATTTAACATGGACCATTGGACTGAGAGGTTCCATTGAAGAACCCGCATGTGAAAACATACCATGGCCAAGAGAACTGCAAAGGACATGTAGCTTCAAAGACTGAATTCTCTCAGAGTTAAGAGAGACTTTGGTTTGAATAGTGCCCAATCGAGCCCCAATGAAATCTAACACTTGAACTGGGGCCAGTAACGACATCTTCAGATTGATGGTAATGCCCAACCGCTGGGCTAGCAGAAGAAAGGAATCCCTCACTTGATTTAGCTGATGCCTGGAAGGGGCAGCGAGGAGCCAATCATCCAGACAGGAAAAGACTTGCATGGCCTGGAGTCACAAGTGTGGTGAGACCAAAACTCTTAACTGATAATGACTGTCCCCCAGCCAGAACCAGAGAACCTCTAAGAGCGCCTGTCCATTTTGATATGGTAGTACACATCCTGAAGGTTGAACGAGCACATCCAATCGATCTCCTGCAGTAAGGGCAGGATAGACAGAAGGGTAACCATCCAGAATTTCATCTTGGCCACTGACAGGTTCAAGGTGGAGAGCTCCAGAATGGGTCTTATGTCCCCAGTCTTCTTTGGCACCAAAAAAATACTGGAATAAATGCCTAACCTGGACTGGTCAGGAGGGATGGGTTGGATGACTCGCTTTTCTAGCAGCCTTCCAATTTCCAGTGCTGCATCCTCCCTTTGCGTGGGTGGAACGTCCGGAAGGTGTCTGGGTGGACAAGGTGATGTGAGAAAGGGGACTGAATGCCTCTGGATATAATCTGCAACACCCAACGATCTTCGGTGATGGACTCCCACACTGTTAGGTGTAGCAATTGGTGACCCCCAACTGCCTCCAGAGACTAGCAGCCGGGCCAACCCTTCAGGGTTGCTGCACGGGTCTCTCAGAGAAAGGCTCTCAAGACCCTCTGTCTCTAGGGCAGCGTCTATCAAATCCCCCTCTGCCCCTGGGGGAAGGTGAGTCTCGAGTGATCCTTGGAATAGCTCAGAGTTTTAGAACCACTTCTTGACCCCTCGCGGATTCCTCGAGAAAGTTCTTTGAGGAGCCGAAAAGCGGATCCAGACGGCAGACAGTCTCTTCCCATCCTTTCGCATTCTGAACTAAGGAGTCAGGTACTGACTTCCCAAAAAGGGAGGAACCTTTGTACAGGGCATTCGTAAAAGACACCTTAAAGGATTCCGAAAAGGCACAGAGCCAGCAGTGGCACCTAATGGCAACGCCTATACCGGCAGCTCTAGCGGCGCCCTCAGTTGCATGGGAGAGGACACAAGTCCTAGCAACAGATGTCAGGGTGGCCATTCAAGAGAACACTTGCTTGTCCTCAGCCGACAAGGACCCTGGGGTAGACTCAGCGACCTCCTCGACCAGGTCTCGCTGCAGCTTAATCACTTGTGCCAGATAATTCAGCCCATGCACAGAAAACGTCGCTGAAGCGTACACTTGCATCCCAAAACAGTCCATCATCCTGGACTCTCGGTCAGGAGGAAGGACCATGGAGCTCTCCTGAGTGAGCACCTCCTTAGTAGCGGCTGCCACCACCATGGCATCAACCAGGGATCCCTTATTCCAATGGGTCCTGTTCAAAGGGGGACTCAAAACCTTGTCCGAGCATTTAAGAATGGGCTCCACCATGTCAGTTTCCTTCCACACCCGAGATGCCATAAAAATCCACCAAAGGATCTGCAGATGAAGACATCCAGAAAGTAGAGGATCCTGTGCCGAATGCCTCCAGGAACACAGATTCATCCAGGTTCGGTTTTTGGGCAGACCACCCCTCACGCTGAGGTAGGATTTCCATGATGTCTCCAAATGAGAAATCCTCGGGGGGTGACCAGGGAGAACCTTTCCCTTCCTCCAAATCGGTGTCTTCCGTGAAGGACTCTGGTGGTTAGTTCAAGTGCCTCCTTTTGCATATACGTTTGTGAGGAACCTCCTCAGTGGGGGTCCCTGGGTGGGACTGACCAACTTCTCACTGCTTCCAAGAGGTAGCACCCTGGGGCAAAGAGGCAGCTGGCTGGCCCTGAGATGGTAGAATGGCCAGATTTGCACCAGAAACAGAGGGAGCCAGGACGAACTCCTAAGATGAGATCATAGGTCTCAATGGGAGAGCACCCTCTCCACCACATCAAAAGCCTTAGGGGAATGGACCTCCTGAGAAGGAACAATGGCCGGAGCCATAACTCTTTTATCCAACTGGAGAAGCAGGGCCAAACCTCCAGGTACCGATACACCAAGGGGAAGGCTCTGCTCCAAAAGGCTCGGAGCCGACATCCCCTCTTATCCAACGCTGAGGCTATGGCTCTAAGAGCCGGATGGATCAGAGCAAGTCTGATCTGACCTACTCAAGGCCATGGCTGGCATCAAGATACAAGGTACCATTGGAGCAGACCCCTCTATGCAGTGTCTCCTTAGATCCAAGGGCTCAGAGACCAGAGGTCGGATTGGAGAAGGAGCAATAGGGATGAATGCAAATTGCATGTCCCCCACTCCGGAGGGAGAGGGGACAGGCAGGACTCCCAACTGCATCTAAAGGTGAATAATCATCCTATCCATCTCTGCTTTGGAAAGGCTGCAAGTGAACTGAAACGAGGAGTCCACAGACACCGGGCTTGAGGGGAAGCTGGCAACTGGGTCCGAAGCTCCTCCGGCTCTGGAGAGAACCAAGGGAAATGGAGCCGGGGAGACTCCGTCCTCAGAGCAGACCTAATTTTCACCGGAGGGCCCGCCACAGCCAAGCAATTTGGGGATTGCTTCCTGTCCTTGGACTTGGTTGTTTTGTCTCCATCCCCAAACCTCTTAGTGGGAGATTGAGTCTCACAGGCTGGGGCTGAGACAAATGTAGAAGCAGGGGCAAAAAAGGCCTGTGCCCCGGTGGTAGGAGGGGGAAGAAGACCCTTCAAAATTAACTTATTTCTCCTGTCCATCAGTCAGGGGATTAAACTTGGCACAGATGGAACAGGTAGTCTCCAAATGGGCTGGCCCTAAGACATTCAATGCATAGATTGTAGCCATCAGTTGGAGAGAGCTTGTGGCCACATTCTGTGCATTTTCAAAATCCTGGTTTGGAGATTTATGACAGACTCTCAACCACATGGCTCATCACACTCAATCACACAGAGACCACACACACACAAATTAGACAGGAAAGAGAAAGGGTTTATTTTTATTTTTTTTTTTTAACCGATGGAGTGTGCGAGGGGAGGTAAACAGAAAAGGAGGACAGTATATTAGAAAAATAGAGCTAAAAGGAATAATAAAACCACTTATCCAATAAATTTAGCAGAGAGCATAGATCGCGATGTGAACTTTAGCACGGCAAACGAGATCTGAAGAGGAAGGAGACAGGGGCATTATGGGTAGGAGAGGAGCTTTGAGCTCAGATCAGATGCTGGATGTGTGGCCAAGTTGGATCAGTGCCGAATCCGGGGACCCACAGGTTGAAGATCAAATGAAGACAATTGTACTATCAAGGTTTCTAATACAAAAGTCCAGCTATGTCAGGTAATCCATGTAACAGATAGTCAAGGGAAAGACACGGGATTCTTACAGCAAGTAATCACAAAAGCCTGTTTTACTCATCTCCTCATTCAGTAGTAGCTAGTTTACCTTACAAGCAAGCACATTCTTTCCTCATGTGGGAGGGTATACCAGTATAAATACTAAGAAACATGAGGTTTACCAAACTGGGTTCCTCAGTACCTCAATACATCAAAAAAATTGGGTTAAGATGCAATTATCGAGATCAAGCAACAGTGGGGTAATCAATTTTGCCCTTATTCCTGTTGTCTTGCGATGTTAAGAGTTAGTATATTTAAAGTTGCAGGTGTGTGGAGTGCAGGCAAGAATATGTTATTTTTCAGCAGGATATCAACCTGTAGTTTTGGATATATTACAACTGTGGAGTTAGTGAGTTTCTTATTTTTTCTACTGTCATGTAATTAGAGAGTTGACACTTAAATTTGTGGGGATGCAGAGAGGTTTGAACCCCTGCAAAAACAATGTAGAACTTTTGATGGGTTTGACGGCTGGGTGCCTGTTCAATGATGATTATGTAAAACATACTAAACCTCCATGCAGAGTTACACTGATGACTCGGTAAAGACCTATAAGTAATAATGATATCCCTACCTGCTTCATAGTGCGTAGAACTGCCTTATAGCTTATTACTACAAAGAATTGTGAAAGATCAGAAAAGTAAACACATAGTATAAAGAGCAGCTATGAAAATGGACTAACAGACAAAGCTTGTCATAGTGATAAAGAGTACTAAATACTTAGCAATAAAGTCTGGCAGCTATAGCACATGATTAAGCTACTAATGAGCAGCACTTGTAGCCCAAAGTTGGAGTCCCACAGCCTCACTTTGCCTATTGTGCGACTCTTAAGTCACTTAACCAGATGGCGATTCTAGTCTGCCTGAAAAAAGGTCCATGTTGATCAGTGCTCTAATTCAGGTAATAAATAGAAAAAGTACAGATGTGTGATAACTGAACACAAACCAATGTTCACATAACAGAACAATTACTGTCTTTTTAAAAACAAAGTTCAGGTGGCACACTAACTGTAGGTTCATAGGTATACATATATACTAGGCCAACGGCCCTGGAGCCTACATAAGCCTAGCCCACGAAGATTCCCCGGCATCTTGCCACCCAAAGTTATTTCCCAGTGCCCCTGTCAAGCAAGGCCACTGAAGTGATCCCCAGGGTGAACTTCCTATTGCCCATCCACTCAAGATTGCTCTTATAGAGGGCCAGTGAAGTGCTCCGCTTGACGTGAATGGGAATTTTGTTCTGGAGTATGGTAAGTCTCTGGGTTAGGAACCTGTCCCTCCAGCATGTTGTTTATTGTGGTAATGAGGTCTAGGTCCCTGGAGCGTGTGGCACAGAAAAATTGAGATTTCTTTAGGTACAACTCTACAGTTTTCTCATACCGGCCAAAGCTTTCGCTTCTCCACCGTATCTTTTCTAGGCAAAATTCATCTAATGAACATCCCAACTTAACAAATCAAATCTCAAAAGGAACTTGAAGTTGGCCCTCCTCAATACCAGGAGTCTTAAACTGCCTAATTTACAGGAACTTCTGCATCTAATGTGTATCCAAATTTGTGTTACTAAGATATGGTTCAAATATAAAAGCAACCTCTCTGTGCTAGGGTTTAGTGCCCATCATGACTTCATGTCTGAATTAGTCAGTGACATCATCCCTTCAAAGGTATAATCTGACCCCTCCCCCCAAAACCTCAAATGAGCTCACAAAACTCCAGCTCACATTACGAAAGTTATTCTATTTACAGCTTATCAATCTCCTCTCCATAGCCCCAAAACACTATCATGAAAACTTTGCAAGACTGCTTTAAAATACCCCTATTAAAAAAAATAAATAAATAAAAAAACAGCTCATTTATCCCTGGCTACATCAACTATCCCTCTACAGACTGCAGTATTTATACTATCAAAGCAGGATACGACCAACCTCTTCTTGGGCTGGGTAAACAAAAGTTCCCCGGATCACATCCTCAATCTCACCAAGGGCAAAAATATTCCTGAGCCTGGTTCTAACAAATTTAACTCCATCCTCCCCCCAATCCAGGCTCAGTCACCAATATTGAAGTCATACCACCTACAGGCTGCCTCTACCCACAACTCTAGTAACCACCCCCATCCCCGTAGACACTTCAAAAAGGATAAACCCATTACAATTATGACGAGATCTCTAAATTCGCACAAAAAATAAATAAAAATCTACAATTGAACCAGTATATGCAGCAGCCTTCTACACTTAAGAATCTTTATGAACACTGACAAAAACAATGATATGGTAGTCCCTACTAGAGCCAAAGACAGTTGCAAAAACACTGTAGTGGTCAGTTGAGACTACATAACGAAAGGAAAAAACTTCAAAATTCCCAAGAAACTGAAATCAGCCACAAACACCAAAAAAGCAAAGTCTAGCAACTGAGAAGGATAACTACAACTCCTTTACAGTTACAACAGAAAATTAAGGAAAAAATCAATAATAACATTACTCCGACGTTTTCCATAATGGTGCCTTCCATTCAAGCACAACAGACACTGCTGTCAGCTTCTACCCTGAAATCGAATATCCCATCTTCAGATATCCCAGTGTCTTCCCCCCACCATCACACCAAGGATCACATCCTTACAAGCACTTTCAAAGACCAAACACTTCTTCTATGGATCCAAACCATATACCCACCTGCTTAATAAACAGCGCAAAAACTGCACTCCTTGATGACAGCATATTAGGCTATCAACTAGAGTTTTTTTAAGCATAGCTAAGTTTCCTAATAAAATCCAATAGGTATTGGTTCCCAAAGACTGGGGGCACAGTATGAACAAACATATATATGGAACACAGCAGCGTAAGCGTTCCACCAGAGAGCGCGTTCCTGTTAAAAAACGTAAATTCAAAAACCAACCTCCGTGCAGGAACGCTAGCTGTCCGAAGCGACAGCTACCCTCTAATACAGTTCGTAAACAATGTTCAACCAGTTCTGTTCAAAAGAGAGTTACAAAACACCAAATTCAGGTTTCCAAAAATACGGAACATGAAACGTTGCTTCAGCTAACTTGTCAATACATCCAGTTTGTTGAATAAAAACAATAGCTCCAACTTTCCATTTAAAAGGGAACGTTCTTTATTCCATATCAGTAAGCGCTTTCACCCTGAAAAGGGCTTCATCAGACTGTACAATTAATTACAAAAGGCACAGCCTTTATATACCTATACTAATCAAGTAAATTAACACTAATTACCCTATCATACAAATCAACCTACATTATATAACATCTAATACCCTTTATTCATTTTAATAGATAAAAACTAAACATGCTCATAAAAAATCGACATACAACGAAAGTTGTATGCGTAGAATTAATTCACGTTTAACCTACATGGTTTAAAAACGTTAAAACCTCTCTTTTCTTAATTAAAATCAATCATTCTACTGGTAATGAATTTTCATACCAGTAGATGGTGCCAATACACAGTTCTTCATATTCATTTCAGTAAGTTACGAACGCACCTATAGCCTACTGAGCTGGATTAAAAGAAATTCTTGTCATACTAACCCCTATGATAAGACAATACATGTTGTAAAATGACAAGAGGTTTTCTGATATTAACTCTGTCTTACTTAGCACAAACCAGTCTCAGTTAATTCCAATAGTACTAAAAACTCAATATTTAATAACTAGTGTGCATCAGTGCATTAATTTTACATATGGAGAGTTCCCTCTTTATATTTTATTTTAATTAATAATAATAAAAATAAAATTCATAAGGACTATTTTAAAAATTAATCCTGTCTTGTGTAGAACAGACTCATCACAAATTAGTCCTTTGTTGCTCTACGAGCTCACAACTTAGTGATTAAAGTGTCTCAGTGCATTAATATTCTGACTGGAAGTACCCTCCTGATCTATCTTTAGTCATGATGTTATCTTACGCTTAATGACATTATGCATCATATGTTATCTGGGGTATCTCAGTGCTTTAGCCTTCTTTTTTTCAAAAAAGGTTGTATGCCCACTTTATCATTCAAACCTGGAGATTGGTCTGACCTACATCTTATGATCCATTTGGCTTCCTGTTCCAGTGTATAATTCTCAATATCCCCTCCTCTAATGGTCTTAGCTATCACTTGCATAACGAAAAAACTGATATATTTAGCCCAATGTAGTTCATGTGATGCGTTCTATATAGGAAAAACTAATAGACAACTTAGGGAACGCATAAGAGAACATATGTATGGTGTAAGAACAGGGGATGAAAGAAACGCATTGGCTAAACATAATAAAATGAGGGGTAGTACACATACTTTCAGTTTTTTCGTTATGCAAGTGATAGCTAAGACCATTAGAGGAGGGGATTTTACAACATGTATTGTCTTATCATAGGGGTTAGTATGACAAGAATTTCTTTTAATCCAGCTCAGTAGGCTATAGGTGCGTTCGTAACTTACTGAAATGAATATGAAGAACTGTGTATTGGCACCATCTACTGGTATGAAAATTCATTACCAGTAGAATGATTGATTTTAATTAAGAAAAGAGAGGTTTTAACGTTTTTAAACCATGTAGGTTAAACGTGAATTAATTCTACGCATACAACTTTTGTTGTATGTCGATTTTTTATGAGCATGTTTAGTTTTTATCTATTAAAATGAATAAAGGGTATTAGATGTTATATAATGTAGGTTGATTTGTATGATAGGGTAATTAGTGTTAATTTATTTGATTAGCAAAGGTATATAAAGGCTGTGCCTTTTGTAATTAATTGTACAGTCTGAGGAAGCCCTTTTCAGGGTGAAAGCGCTTACTGATATTGAATAAAGAACGTTCCCTTTTAAATGGAAAGTTGGAGCTATTGTTTTTATTCAACAAACTGGATGTATTGACAAGTTAGCTGAAGCAACGTTTCATGTTCCGTATTTTTGGAAACCTGAATTTGGTGTTTTGTAACTCTCTTTTGAACAGAACTGGTTGAACATTGTTTACGAACTGTATTAGAGGGTAGCTGTCGCTTCGGACAGCTAGCGTTCCTGCACGGAGGTTGGTTTTTGAATAAACATATATATGGGTCTACTGCAGTAGACCGAAACTCCATTTAATCAAATCTTACTTAACCAAGAGGACACCAAAACCTCATTCCAATTTATGTTTACATCAATGGAATTTTAATCCGGGAAAGGAGGCGGTTGGCCAAAGAGGGGAAATTTGCAGTTTTCCCCACTACAGTGCGACCTTTGAATTGGTATACTTGTGTGTGTGTGTGGGGGGGGGGGGGGGGTTGACATGCTTCAGTGTTTTTTTTGTTTTTTTTTTAAATGTTGGCCAATAAGTTGCACAAGTGTGAACACCCCTCAAACTAATACCCTGCTGAACCCCCCCCCCCCGACTTAATTACAGCATTCAGTTTTCTTGGGTAGGAGCCTTATCAGCATGGCACATAGTGACTTGGTAGAATTTGCCCACCCTTCCTTGCAAAAGCACTCCAAATCTGTCAGATTGCAAAAGCATCTCTTGTGCATAGCCCTCTTCAGGTCACCCCACAGATTTTCTATTGGATTTAGGTCAGGGTTCTGGTTGGGCCATTCCAAAACTTTAATTTTCGTCTGGTGAAGCCATTCTTTTGTTGATTTGGATGTATGCTTGGGGTCACTGTCGTGTTGAAAGGTGAACTTCCTCTTCATCTGCAGCTTTCTAGCAGACTCCTGAAGGTTTTGGGCCAAAAGTGACTGGTATTTGGAACTGTTCATAATTCCCTCCACCTTGACTAAAGCCCCAGTTTCAGCTGAAAAGCAACCCCAAAGCATGATACTGCCACCACCATGATTCACCATGGGGATGGTGTTCTTTTGGTGATTCAAAGTACTGTTTTTGCGACAAATGTACCTTTTGGAATTGTGGTGAAAAAGGTCAACTTTGGTCTCACCACACCACTACACATTTTCCCACATGGCTTTGGGAGACTATGTATTGTTTTACAAATTTTAGCCAGGCCTTGATGTTTTTCTGTATAAGAAAAGGCTTCAGTCTTGTACACAACCAGTAAGTGCCAGAAATTCCTGCAGCTCCTTCAGTGTTGCTGTAGGTCTCTTGGCAGCCTCCCGGACCAGTTTTCATCATGTCTTTTCATCAATTTTGGAGAGAGGTCCAGTTCTTTGCAACGTCACTGCTGTTCATATTTTCTCTACTTTTTGACAACTGTCTTCACTATGTTCCATGGTATATCCAACGCTGTTGAAATTTTTTTGGACCCTTCTCCTGACTGACACCTTTCAACAAAGAGATCCTTTTGATGCTTTGTAAGCTCTCTGCAAATCATGGCTTTTGCTGTAGCAACCGAGTAAAGGTCAGGAAAATCCTACTAGGACCGCTGAACTTTATTTGGGGTTAATCAGTCTCTAATTGATGACAGAAGTGTACCCGAGAAAACTTGCAAGCCATTGTAAGCCTAGCCAATTATCCCTTGTGAAACACAAACCCTGCACATCGTGTTTGTAAGGCAAACACCTTACCTGAATGCTGTAATTAAATCAAAAGGTGCTTCAACAAAGCACCAGTCGAAGGGTGTCCTCACTTATGCAACTTTTTTTTTTAATATTTTCCCCCCAACATATTTGTTTTTCAATTGAATTGTACAGGTTATAGGTCACATTAAAGGTGGGAATTTTTGAAATGACTTATTGGGGTCCCTTTTTTTATATCACAAAAACCTGGCAATTTAATAGGGGTGTGTACACTTTTTATATCCACTGTATGTATGTACATACACACAGATATACATACTACTACACACACACAGATACACAACACATACACACAACTCTATACATGCCTCACAAGACATCTACAACAACTAGAAAGGCCGCAGAAATACCTTAGAAAGAGCATTACTGGCCTCAAACAGATGCCCTATGCAGAGTCTCTAAAAACTCCAGTTTTACTCAGTCGCATATCGCCTACTCAGAGGTGATCTCTGCCTAACAAAAAGCTATGTCAAACCCAGAGCTGCTGGACATGCTCCACTTAAACGAATTTTAAATAGAGTTGCTGGCTACAGAGACTTGTCTGCATATATCAACTGGACACAAGCTGATTTAAGTATATTTTTCTCTGACTTAAAGATTCAGGTCAGTAAATATTGTGTGTCCGTCTCTGCAGTTAAGTTGCCTGAAGTGTGAAAAAGTGTAGCCATCTGAGCTCACTGAAAGTTATTAGACTGCTTTGAAATTCCTTTGTTAGTTAGCTTGGGGGTTTCTGCTAGCATTAAAATCTGTGTTGGTTACACTTCTAGTTGTTGCGTCTTTCAGCTTTTCCCAGTTAGGGGTCGCCACAGCGGAACTCTGGTCCGCTAATGATTGGCAGTAGATTTTACGTGCCAAGTTGCCGGCCCTGATGAATAACCTTAAACGAAGGTACGCCCATTCACACATGTCTCCACACAGAAGACGCTTTAGCTGAGAATCGAACAGGACGTCTCTAGTAATCATTTTAAATAGAGTTGCTGGCTACTGAAACTTGTCTGCATATATCAACTGGACACAAGCTGATTTTATTATTTTTCTCTGCACTTATTTAAGATTTGAGTCAGTAAATATCGTGCGTCTTTGATTCAGTAAATATTGTGTGTCTGTTTCTCTGCAGTTAGTTCCCCACCCCACCCTCCCAGTTTCCTGTTGTGGTGTTAATCTTGGTGGCTTTGGAATTGCCCGCCCGTGCTGTAAATCTCTTTTTGCACACTCCTCCTGGACCCATCTCATTTGCTCACTCAACTGAGTACAGTGAGATCATATTTTGATTTCGGATACTATTCATGATCCGCACTTGTTCAGAACTTCTTGTAAGCACTAAATAACCTACCAATTACTACAGCACTCAACCTTCCTCATTACCTAGAGGAACAGTTTTGGTACTTTCCTCACTTGCTTAGAGAAAAACAGCTCTTGCACTCACTTTCCTCACTTACCTAGAGGAAAATAGTCCTTTTATTCAGGCATGTCAAAAGGTCAGCTCCCAGTGTTCTCTCCTTTCTACCTGATGAATCTGGGCATCTTGGGGCAATGAAGAAATTGCCTTATGTACACAGGACAACCCTCGCCTCCTACCACCCAACAATACAACCTGAGAGAGATGCACTTATCTAGCCAAACTGGAGGTAAAGCCCTCTCCAACCAAGACTGAACTTGACAGTCAAGAGGAGAAGGTAAACACTTGCACCACACTCATCACAGTCTGACTAAATCTACACCACCAAAATCCACACATAGAAACACAAAAACATTTGCGGAGGCTCTTAATAACCTGCTCAAACAACAGAGACCTCTAAAGCAGAAATACAAGCAACCTCCACCCCCCCCAACACAACACAAATGACACATAGCCCGCAGACTCAGTGTGCCACTCAACCACAGCCAATAAGGCAAAACAACGTACCCAACACACTTGTCATAGGTGACACTATAGTCAGGCACACTGATGTCCCACTCACCAGGCTAAACAAGAAGGTTACTGTCTGCTGCCTGTCTGGTGCCAGGATCCACCACATAGCCCATGCACTCAGGTCACTCCACAACAAGTACAAGTTTGACTCTGTCATTGTCCATGTTGGTGTGAATGACCTGAGACATACCTCCCCTGGACTACATGGAAGAGCTCTCCGATCTTGTAGCCCAGGCACATATGACCCTAGCCCCGAGTAGCATTCTGCCATCACCCAGAATTATACACCGCAGTAAAAGAACAAAATGATTGCCTTAAACAATTGACTAAGCTTCTGGTGTCATTCTAAAGGGATATAGTATCTGTCTGCCTGGGATGACATGGTCGACAGACCACGATGCTTTGCCAGAAATGGCCTGCGCCTGTCACCCCTGGGATTCCAGATACTGGCCAAGGTTCTTGCCGCCTCTATAGTGCCTTTTTAGGCAAGGTTCAAATAAATTCACCACAGTAACAGGAACAGGCAAGTAAAAACTGAGGGTGATGCTACTCAATGCTAGAAGTCTAAATCTCAAAATGCACTCACTCGAGGCACTCCTTAAAATGGAGAGCATCGATATCTGTGCAGTGACTGAGACCTGGTTCAAGGCTCCAGAGAGCACCCTTTCACTACCAGGCTATAACTCATACCACATATTTCGGCCATGTAAACTGGACCGGAACACCAAAGGCAGAGGTGTCCATATTCATTAAGGATATCCACACCTCCAGGCTAGTTGCTCAGCATAATGCAGCCGAGGTTATCCAAGTGCAACTAACTCTGCGCAAAACTGCAATCCAAATTGTAGCTTCCTACAGATCCCCCTACCATGCCCCAGGATTCCCACTCCTCTTTTCTTGATGTACTGGAAAATATTAGGGTTCAACCAAACACCCTAATAATGGACGATTTCAAGTACCCCACCATTAACTGGGAAAACTACTCATGTACCAACTCCTTCGCTCAACGCTTTCTGGAATTCATAAACGCCAATGCCTTGGATCAACTTATCCACACCCCCACCAGGGGCAACAATATCCTAGATCTAGTCATTACCAACATAAGTGACCAGTGCTCCACACCTGAAGTCACTGCCTCATTGGTCCGATCCAAACACAAGCTAATTACCCTAGATACCCACATCCTGCCCCCATCCCCCATTAAGGAAACCACGGTAAAAAATTTCCCCAAAACCAACTTCATGCTTCTTGAGAGAAGTGAACTTCATGACACCCATGCAGATGGACAATACAGTTACGACTACTGAATCCTACACAATTGCACTTTAAAAGCACTTAAACCAGTGCATGGATCGCGCTATCCCAAATAGAACCAAGACGCTATCCTCCAAAAAAAGGAAGCCAATCTGGTGGTCCTCTGCCATAAACAAATTGTACAACAGAAGGAAGAAACTGTTGCAAAAGAGACTAAAAGCCCATGAGTGGAGGAGCTCCCTGGTCAGCGTCAGTAAGAAGCTGCGATCAGTGAAAATCCTCCAAAGCTAGTTACAAAAACAAAATCGCCACTAATTCTAAAGTGAACCACAAAGCATTCTATGGCTATGTCAAGAATCTCAATGGCAACACTCAGATCTGCTCCGAGTTACAATGGCACTAAATATACAGACCCAACTGATACTGCCAACATCCTGGCAGATAAGGTCAGTGTTAACTTTACACCCCTCTCACCCACTAGAGAGCCCATCTCTATACTGGAAGAATACAATGTTCCTGTAATCACGGCTGCACAGGTAAAAACCACACTCTCCAAAGCCAAGAACACAGCATCCATGGGACCAGACAACATCCCAGGCTGCGTTCTACACGAACTACAGAACGAACTGGCACCCCACCTAAGTACTATGTTCAATCCTAGCCTCACCTCAGGCTTTGTGCCCGCGGAATGGCACACAGCGACTGTTATCCCACTCCAAAAGGGGGAGCCACCACAGACCCTGGGAACTACCGCCCCATTAGCCTGGCGAGCCTGGTCTGCAAGGCCATGGAACATATCATCATGGAACTTATAAACAAAGACATTAGTACTCTCCAAACTATGGACCCCACCCAGTTCGGGTTTGTAAAAGACAGATAATGTCTCCTAAACCGGATAGACTTCTTTGAAGCAGTCACCAAAGCCATAAACGAGGGTAAGGTGGTTCACACACCCTATCTAGATCTTGCCAAGGCTTTCGACACCATCCCACACTCTGGAATTATAGATAAACTCACTAAACTAGGTATAAATCCCTATGTCACAAGATGGGTTGCCAACTGGCTCAAAGACAGAACCCACACTGTGAAAGAAGCAGACTCCAAATCAGACTTCAGACCAGTGACAAGTGGAGTACCACAGGGTTCAGTCCTGGGTCCTCTCCTGTTTGGTATCTACTTCTCTAAAGTACAGGCTAACACAGAAGGTCTTTGGCTAACAAAGTTCGCAGATGACTGCAAACTAGGAGCCATAATCGAAACTAACGATGTGGACATCCTGCAAAAGGGCCTCACTGAGACAGATACCTGGTGTCAAAGCCATGGCCTCAAGCTCAATGCCAAAAAGTGCATAGTCATCCCCTTTGGTAAAAACTCTGTACCCATGAACTACAACATAGGCGGTAGTATACTTAACACCGGAAGTGTGAGGAGACCTTGGGACACAAGTGGACAAGTAGTCTCTCCTTTGATAATCATATCGCCACAGTAGTCAGGAAATCCTTCTATGTGGCACACCTCATCACAAAAGGTTTCTCATAAAAAAAAAAGGTCATTGTACCCCTCTACTCATCACTCATTAGACCCATTAGAGTACAATGCCCCTTTTGGAATGCATCTCACAAGACATCTACAACTGAAAAGGGTGCAGAAATACCTCACAAAGAGGATTACCGGCCTCAAACAGATGGCCTACGCAGACCGTCTCAAAAAACTCCAGCTTTACTCCGTCGCATAGCGCCTACTCTGAGGTGATCTCTGCCTAACATACAAAGCTAGGTCAAACCCAGAGCTGTTGGACATGCTCCACTTAAAAGTCCCAATCCCTCCGAGCTACAAGCTCTAGGGTCCTAAACCTTGTCACCACAATAAACAGAACATGCCGGAGGGATAGATTCCTGTCCCAGAGACTTCCCATATTCTGGAATAAACTACCTATCTACATCAAAGCTCCTCATTAGTACTCCAACAAAAATCTTGATTGGATGGGAAATAGGAAATTCACCCCAGGGATCACTTCTGTGGCTCTGCTAGACAGTGGCACAGGAAAATAATTTTCTTGTATGGCAAAAGCCAGGGCACCATTTTGGCTGGGCTTGTATAGGCCCTAGGGCCGATAGCCTAGTACCTACCTATGATTACATTATACAAAACATGTGATGTACAACATTCATAAATGTGAAAATGTGTTGCAATTACTTTCATAGAAATAAATTTGCCAATGTCAAGTAATAATTCAATAAATGTGTTTAAAAGTAATCCATCAAAGGGAGAATTCAAAATTTCAGTGCTGATGTCTTCTGGAAGATTCTGAGCATTCAACCATGCAAATCTTTCAACACTTTCAGTAACAGCAGCCCTGGAAGTGAAATCAACAGAATCACACACATTTTAAACGGCTGTTAGCCACCTGACACACAGAATTAAAGTATATATGTTTTCCACTCATACAAGGGTTCAGATGCCATAACTTGCTTAATGTTCTCAAAAAAAGGCAAGCAAACTAACATACAGCTTGAACTTTGAGAATTCTAAAGATAAGTGATGCAGAACACACTTCTCCCCAAATTTATCAAAAGTTTTCCCATCCATGCAGAAGGGGAAGGATTGGCATTAACCAGGTGCTTAGCAACAGATGGGTTCATAAAAAAAAATGTTGGGTCTTACCTGGGATAAATATATAAAAAGACTGAGGAATACACACATCTGCTTTCTGGGAGGCAAGCAGGCTGTCTAAGGCAAGTTACAAGTTGCAACAAAACACCCTCCAATGCTAAAATGAGCAGAAGGAAATGAAGCTCTGGAAAAAACAGTTGTAATAAATCAGTATACTGCTTCAGAGACAGGAGACTGACAGTGTCCAATGAAAACAGATTCATTCTGGAAACAGTTTCAGAAAAGAAAGGAACCTGAGCTAAACTCAATAAAATCACTCCTGTCCAAACTGACCAAGATAGCAGAGGTTTCTTGCTCATGGCATGAATTTCTGAAGCAGACCCACATTTTCCAATAAAAACCTCCTCAGGGATAGGCACAGCAGTCTGGCTAATCAGAGGTATTCCCTGCTCCTTCTTTTAGGACAAAACTGGTTCACCCTGGCCTGCCAAGGATACTCCAATAGCCAGAGAACGTGCAACTCCCAGCCTATGGTGGCTGTAGAACTATGTCAGAGGGAGCCAAGGAAAAAAATGAATGGTCTGAGGAACAAGAAATGGTCACTGCAGAGTTACTCAGTTTGCAAATGTGGCACTTTAGCAGCCTGTTGTGGTGGGTAAAGGCCACAGAGTTTCAAGACTAGCCAGAGTTCCTCCTCCTCCTTGGGAAATGAAAATCTAGAACAAACCACAAATCTTTGCTGGTCAGGTGGCCCCTTCTCTTGTGAAGATGGCAGAGGACCTTTGTTTTAGCTGCCTTCCATTGATGAAGTGGGATATCTGGCAGTGGAAGGGAGATTGGTTTGGGCATTTCAGAAAAAAGAATATAGTCTCTGGATATCCTAGTCCAGAACCATTTGTCCTGCATGATGGCCAACCATGCAAGTCAGCCAAGTCTTTAAAGTTTCAGCTGTTGCTTCAAGAGAAGAAAAACAGTACACCTGATTTTACACAGCACCTCTGCCTCATGGGCACAGTCTATCTGAAGGACATCCATAGTCTTCCTCAAAGAAATTCCTGGGATGTTCAGAACCACTAATTTTTAAAGACCTTTTGGTTCATAGGAAGTTATTAGGCTAATGGCCCTAGAGCCCCTCCAAGGCTAGCCACGAGTTTATTTCCAAAAAGAAACCTCAGTCAGCACTTGTTGCCCCTGTCAATGAGGGACACAGGTGGAACCCCTGGGACAAATTTGTGATTTCCCATCCACTCAAAGTTGCGCTTGAAGAGGGTCAGCTTGGTGATCTGTTTGATGTGTATGGGAAGTCTATTCCAGAGACGGGGCAGCCACTGGTAGACAAACCTGTTCGCTGAAAAAACAACACTCTGCAGGTACAAGAATCTGTCTCCATTGTAAAGAATTTTATCCCCCCTACTCGCTTTTGAGCTACTTCTACTTTATTTGTATAGGTTCATATGCAAGTCCTAGGCTAACTGTCCCAGTGGGCTATTTTAAGCCTAGCCAAATTGCCTTTCAAACAGTAAAAAAAATCAAACCCTGTATCTTTGGTCTATGATGTAAACAGTAACCATTAATGTGAGAGTGTTCAATCTCGCCATTTGTTCTTACAATGGGTGTCGGAGCCGCTCTGCATCTAGGAGAAGCTCAAGACCAACCTACCTCCCACAATTCCCTCTGCCTCTACCTCAGATCTAGTTTGCTGCTGCAACCGATCGCATCGAGTTTGAGAGCTCTGACCAACGTTTGGGAAGATAAGCTAATTTCTTGTTATATTTCTTGAGAAATCTTCTGATTTTTTTTGGGAACTTAACTTTAGTGTGTGTGTGTCTGGATCATCCTTGTTGGCTACACTAATATATATAATTTATATATATATAGTTTAGTTTCCTTAGTATACATATATATTTTTTAGGAGGTTTGAACAATTTTTGGAACAGGAACTTTTTATTTAAGCACAATATTGGTATAGAAAGTATTTTATATACATATTTTATACATTTTTATAAATATGTTTGTTTCTAAAAGCATGTTTCTTCTTTTTTATTACACTTAAGAAACATGTTTTACAAAATTATTTTTTAGTATAGCACAGATAAATTTAATAAATTTAATAATATTTACACAATAACTTAGTTAGGTTTATAAATAAATAAAAAACTTTTTTTACAAGTAAGGTATACCATAAAATAACTTAAATTAATTTATGGACCATATAATGCTGCTAAAGTGGATTGTTAAAAGTGCAATTATGACAAAGTCGATGTATGTGTTTTCATTTTTATTTTTATTTTTATTTACTTGTTAGTTTATTTCTAAGGTTTTTAAATGTTTTTAAATGTTTGAAAGAATATTAACCATTAGAATTTTTTAAGAAATATCAATTGGTTGTGTTTAATAATAAAATTTAATTAATTAATTAAGTCCAACAATACAATTAATGAAGTAGGGGAATAGGCAAATGTATATAAAGGAAGTACTTTTCCACTTATAGTTGTCTTGATAAAGCCTGGGAGAGCCCGGGCGAAAGCGCTTGACAATATTTCTTGTTCTCAGTTTTGAAGAGCTGTTTTTATCTATGGATATAAAGTGGAATAAAGGAGTCTTTTGAAGTACATTATCTGTTTCCAGGTCCTTGTGATTGCTCTGGTCGTGAGCTGTTGTTTACTAGTTTCCTTAGGGCCTACCCCTCCTAGTTACTAGATTTAGGATTGATACTTGCAATAATTATTGCTGTGTTTGTGGACTTGTATGTAACTTTCTTGACAAAAGTGTTATTTGGTACTTGTACAGTTTTTCTCTACAGGATATGTCTGAAAAATCCAAGTCTGGATTCAAGAGGTGTCAGTGTGGGCAAAAGATGTCTATCACTGACGACCATAGCTCCTGTGTCTACTGTCTTGGCCCTCTCCATCTACAAGAAGACTGCTCTGTCATTCTTTTAGTGGAAGGGTCATGACAGATAGACGCAGGAAGCTTATGGATAGGGGTCTTTTGAAGCCTGCCTTCCAAGAGGCGCTTG
Organism: Protopterus annectens; assembly: GCF_019279795.1. Classification (NCBI taxonomy): domain Eukaryota; kingdom Metazoa; phylum Chordata; order Ceratodontiformes; family Protopteridae; genus Protopterus; species Protopterus annectens. The sequence goes on from NC_056747.1 coordinate 327,503,697, forward strand.
ACAAGTCGGACCAGGCTTCTAAGTCCTCGAAGGGGTCGAAGACATCGGAGCCCACGTCATCGGCTCCGAGTTCTTCGCTTAAAGTTCGTTCACCGGTTCCACAGGCTTCTGGGCTGAGTGTCGAGCTTCTTACTGTGACCGAGCCTCGAGTCTTGGAACTGGTGTTGGAGCTTCCACCTCCTGCTTTATTGAGGTCGGTACCGTCCTCGGTTCCTTCGACCCGTTCTTCCAGGCCCCCCTCAGACACCGACGTAGATCATGTGGTGCAGAAGTTAATGGAGAACAAGGCCCTGTCCAAGCTCATTTCAGTCTCCTCCCAATTGGTGTCGAGACTCGAAGGCCTTCCCTTATCTCCATCTGGTCCTCCTCCGAGGCCTACACAGCTTTTGGAGCTGGGAGATGTTGATCTGATGATAGTGGAACCCTTGGTGCCGGAACCGTCCCTTCCTCGGTCGGCACCGTTGACCTCTACTCCATCGGAACAGTTAGCGGACTCGCGGAACCGACGATCTCTCCTTGGCTCCGGAACCGAGAGTCGAACCGATCTTTCGGTGCCGACTCTCCCCCTCGGTGCCTCGGCACGGATCACTTTGGCTCCGTCCTCGGGGTCGATGCCCTTGGCCTCCGCGTCGGAGACACTTCCGCGTTCTTCGGAACCGGAGGACTCCTCGACTCGGGGTCCGGGGGCCTTTGACCTCATGAGGAAGGTATTGTCTTCTCAGACAACCACGTCAACGGAAGCAACTTCTCTCTCCCATAAAGGTTCGTTGTCTACTTCTGCACCCACGACTACCCATAAGCGTAGAGCACCAGTGTCTCAGCCACTCCCAGAGGGAGCCCCTTCTTCCTCGGAAGCCTCATCGGAAGCCCCTCCCAATGACGTTCCGAGGAAAAAGTTGTGCAAGAGGAGGCACTTAGATTCTCCACAAGAATCTTTAACATCGGATACTGACTTAGATGAGTCAGAAGGGTCCCCAAAATCACCCTCAGAGGATGTCTCCTTTGCTGACATCCTGGAGATCCTGAAGCAGAGAGGTGATTGGCAGGCCCTACCCCCTTCTGAGGATGAGTCGGTTCTGCTGAAGGCATTTGGTGCTCGCCCTTCCTCCTCCTGGGTCACTCCGCCCTTCGACGAGTTAATGGAGTTAATTGTTCGAAGGGCGTGGGAGGCACCTGACACAGTGGAGCCAGTTCCCAGGAAACCTAACAAATACATAACTGCCCCTCAGGACAAGTCATACCTTACTAAGGGAATTCCAGTGGACGCTATGGTGGTGGCCGCAGCCACTAAAAAGGAGATGTCCAAATCTTCCTTGTCTGTCCATCCCCCTAACAGAGACTCTAGGACCATGGACAGATATGGGAAGCGCATTTTCAGTTCAGCGACTTTTTCCATGCGATCGCTAAACTACTTGACACACTTCACACGATTACAGAGGGATCTAGTCAAGGAGTTGGGGGATACCCTCCAGGGTAATACAGATGTTGCTGTCTCGGACAAAGTTACAGCACAGCTCAACACCCTTACATCCATAGTGAACTCGTCCATGAGGCTCATCTCGTATGCGGCCGAAGGGTCGAGTAGGGCTGCAGCTTCAGCGATTGCTCTTCGTAGACAATCCTGGATGCGGCTGTGCTCCTTTGCGGAAGCCTTCAAGTCTTCCTTTACTAACGCCCCCTTTGATGGTGCCAACCTTTTTGGCCCCAAAGTAAAGGAGACCCTAACCCGGTGTGAGCAGGAAGGAAAGACTCTGTCTGCTGTCGGAGTCCGTTTTTCCACACCATCCAGACCGTACCCCAAAGGGCAACGAGGTGAAAAGATGTGGTTTTGTAAACCCCAGGGTTCTTTCCCAGGCACAGGGTGATGCCCCCCCCAGAGGCAGAGGAGGGGGCAGAAATGGAAGACGCCGCTCTGGCAGCGGAGGGGGTCCGCAGAACCAAGGTGACAGGGATACTATCCCTGGGAAGCCTTTCCAGCACTCCTGAGAGGAGGCCCGACTGTCCTACTCTCGAGGCAGTCGGGGGTCGCTTAGCTTTATACCCTCAGGCCTGGCAAAGCCTTACTTCAGACAATTGGGTAAAAAGCATTATCACCAGAGGTTACAAAATCCCCTTTGTATTTCCCCCATTACCACAAAGACGGTTCCCAGATGTACCACCCCATCTGCGAAAACCAGCAGCGATAGAAATCTCAAAGCTGCTAGAAAAAGGAGTCATCCAATCAGTCCCGGCGGAGCAAAGAGGATCCGGAACTTACTCAAGGTTCTTTTTAGTTCCAAAAAAGACAGGGGACTGGAGGCCAATTCTGGACCTAAGCAATCTCAATACATTTGTGAAGAAAGAAAAGTTCCGGATGCTCACGCTTCAATCGATCCTTCCGTTTTTACAGAAGGACGACTGGATGTGCTCAATAGATCTCAGGGACACCTACTACCACATCAAGATGGCCAGAGTGTCCAGAGATCACCTGCGCTTCCGACTGGGAGCCAGTCACTTTCAGTTTCGGGCCCTGCCCTTTGATCTAACCTCAGCCCCCAGGGTTTTCACCAAATGCATGGCAGTGGTAGCGTCTCATTTGAGACGCCTAGGATTCCGGGTGTTTCCATATCTAGACGACTGGCTCCTTACCGCCACCACCGAGCGTCAACTGATGCAGGCCAGGGATTACACAATCAGCCTTTGTGCTCTGTTAGGGATTTCGATAAATTTCGAAAAATCTGCGTTACAGCCCTCACAGCATATTTCATTTATAGGTGCAGATCTAGATACCCGTTCTTTGCTAGTAAAACTACCCTCCGCAAGAATAGCTTCCCTACAACACGTATCTCTCCTACTATTATCCAAGAAGTCCCCAGCCAAACTAGTCCTGAAGTCTTAGGGCTCATGTCAGCTTCCCTCATTGCAGTTCCCATGGGGAGGCTACACATGAGAATTCTCCAATGGCTGCTGTTCACACAGTGGTCATTCCAGCAGTTATCGCTGACACACGAGATTCACATAACAGATTCCTGCAAAGCACACCTGTCTTGGTGGTTATAGGATCACAACCTCATCAGCGGCCGACAGTTTGTGTTACCAACCCAACGGCCACGGTGACCACGGACGCTTCTCTGATAGGGTGGGGGGGCATCTTTCAGGGAAAGACAGTCCAAGGCGAATGGTCCAGCTTAGAGTACAACCTGCACATAAATGTTCTAGAGATGAGGGCAGGGTTTCTAGCGTTGCAACACTTCTCCCCCCTTCTACCTCTAGGGACTATTGCAGTACAGACGGACAACATGTCCGTAGTCTGGTACATAAACAAACAGGGAGGAACCAGGTCTTACCAGATGTGCAGAGAGGCCATGAGAATTTGGCAATGGGCAGAGTCCACGGGTCGCTTTCTAATAGCAACGCACATCCCGGGGTTATCCAACGTCATAGCGGACAGGTTGAGCAGAGCCATCCTGTTACCTCACGAGTGGTCCCTCAATCAGAAAGTGGCGGAAAGGATTTTCCGCAAATGGGGCCAGTCTTGCTGCGATCTGTTTGCGTCTCCAATGAACACCAAATGCAGAAGCTACTTTGCCCTTTTACCCCCTCCAGGGGATGTCCCCAGGGACGCTCTGATTCACGATTGGCCCCCGGGGTCTCCTGTACGCTTTTCCCTCCTATACCACTGATCCCGAAATTTCTTCAGAAAGCCAAGGACCAGGAGAGGACTATAATTCTCATTGCCCCATTCTGGCCTCGACAGATTTGGTTCCCCTTTCTTCAAGCCCACCAAATGCAGGAGCCCTGGATTCTGGACCCAGTGCCAGATCTGCTGACTCCTCACCCGTCGCTCCTATCCCTCAAGTTAGCAGCCTGGCTGCTCCGCTTCCCTACTTAGCCAGGTCTGATCTTCTATCTCCGGCGGTTCAGAACATTCTGGTCGCCTCCCATAAGGCTTCCACTACTAAAATCTATACCAGTAAGTGGAAACGTTTCGTTTCGTCCACTGGGCGACTACTCAGCATTTGGATCCTTTAGTAGCCCCCTAAACAAGATTTTGGAATTCCTGTCCATTCTATTTCACCAAGGAGCCTCTACTGCCACTTTAAAAGTTCAGTTGGCCGCTATTTCCAACTTTCACATAGGAGAAAACGGAGCTCCCATTATGGCTCATAGGCTTTGTAAAGCCTTCATGAAAGGGTCCTTTCATCTCAGACCAACAGTTAGGTTACCTACAGCTCCTTGGAATCTAAATTTACTCTTATCCCAGTTAATTTTACCACCCTGTGAACCAGCTTCTTCCTGTTCCTTAAAGTTCCTGTCTTGGAAGACTCTTTTCCTAGTAGCTATCACTTCAGCCAGACGAGTATCAGAACTTCAGGCACTTTCCGTCAAGCAGCCATATTTAATTTTTCACCCTGACAGGGTATCATTACGCACCAACCCTTCCTTTCTCCCTAAGGTTTGTTCGGTTACCAACATTAATCAGTCCATTGAGCTTCCTACATTTTTCAAGAACCACTCCAACAAGCTGGAATATATGTTACACAAATTGGATGTTCATAGACAACTCACATTCTACCTGGATAGAACTAAGGACCATAGGAAAGCGGACCAACTCTTTATAGCCTTTGCGGACAACAAAAAGGGCATGGCAGTGACGAAGCGCACACTTTCCAAATGGCTAACTGATTGTATAACCTTCATGTATTCTGCTTCAAACCAGATTTTGCCCACCAAACCAAAGGGACATTCTACTAGGTCAGTTTCCACATCTCTGGCTCATGCGGCTCGTCTGCCATTGGACACTATTTGTGCAGCAGCCATTTGGTCTAAACCGCATACATTCATCACTCATTATAAAGTTGATAGGACTTCCAGGGATAGAGCATCTTTTGGTTCCACTGTGCTCAGGAACGTTCTTCTGTGAGTCACTCAGGGTAACGGAGCTAGGGACGCTACCCATTGTAAGAACAAACGGCGAGATTGAACACTCTCACATAAAGAAGTTATGTCCTTACCATAACGTTCCATGTGGAGTGTTCATCTCACCTTTGTTCTTACATCCCCACCCTCCCACCCTCAGGTCTGGAAGAACGTAAGGATTTAGAAGTCTGGTCTGTTTGTCTCCCACTAGTGATCTCTCTGTTGTTCCTACTGGCTTGAGCTAGTTACTGCTCCTTATGTATACTTATGTATCCCTTTTTATGCTTGATTACCTTTGTTAGTGCTGGATCTGGTCTTGTTTTGCAAACTAGATCTGAGGTAGAGGCAGAGGGAATTGTGGGAGGTAAGTTGGTCTCGAGCTTCTCCTAGATGCAGAGCTTTGCTAAGTGGCCGACTCGGAGCCAAGGATCGGCTCCGACACCCATTGTAAGAACAAAGGTGAGATGAACACTCCACATGGAACGTTATGATAAGGACATAACTTCTCTTTACCAACCCCAAACCCTTGGGTAGAGAGGGCAAACCCATCCAAGGGGGCTAACATCTTTCTGTACATAGTCTAAGACAAGGCTTGTCCTAGCCACCCTGGCTACCCTGTCAGCCACATTATGCGAACACCCTTAGACAATGATGCAACAATGCTGACCAGTTGCACTGTGCTTCAATCTGACAGCGAATATCAGATGCAGACAACCTTCACAATGACTCAGTGGTCTTTTCTATACCTCAATGGAAGCTGGTCATATGGATCAACTAATTAATAGAACTGATAGCAAAAGTGGCAAACATTATCTGGTGGAGTGATTTCATGCTCTCAGATGGTTCCCTTTTTCCAGCCACTGCTACCATAAGAGTCTGAAAGTGAGGCCTTACTGCAGTGACCGCTAGCCTTGAGAGCCCAAACAATCCTGTCAGGTTTTTTAATAATGGCTTCCCACACATTAGGCTCCTACCATGCCCACTTCTACCATTCGGTCCGCAAGGGAAGCCATGCAGGATACCGATGGTACCATTCAACACCTGCTGCAGAATTCATCAGGATGGGATTCTGTCCAATTCATCATCAAATCCAATAATTATCCAAACTTGGAGTCCTCTGCTGGGGATTGTGAAGAACCTTCCCCTTCATCTAGATCAGTCTGATGCACAGGATTCAAATGGGGAGTTTACATGCTTTCTTTTGTAAATTCTGTTCCTGTGAGGAGTATTCCAAGTGCCTTAAAAAAATTATCTGATCGGTTGGGGTCTTCTGATGTTGGACAACTCTTTTTTGGGATCTATGAATATGCAATTCTCCTGACAGAAGGCTAGCCCTCTGGAAAGGACTAGGTGAGAGGTGCAGCTAAGAGTACCATCCTTGATTGTTGCCCAGTGATACAGTCCATGAATTTGATCAACATAGTGCTAGGTCAGTACCATGCCTAGCTACAAACTTCCACAATGCCAAAGAACACTGCATCAGGGCAGATGGAACAGCCCCAGTCAGTCAGCACCAAGATAAACAGATACCAACTGGTTATGGCAGACAGGTTAAATGCCAAGTCTCAGACACCAAAAATGGTGCCAAGGGCATCAAAGCCAAACTCTGACTATCACAAATCTCAGGGTACATAGGTGCTCTCAGCAATTACAAGGGGTGGTGTCAAGACAAACAGAACTAAGGAACAAACCTGTTGGCTCAGAAACAGACAGTCAGATTCACTCTAGACTCGAACTTCCAGTACCAAAACAGGGCCTGGAGAAGCACAAGTTGTCAAAGGAAAAGGCCCCTCTCTGTCCACACTCAGTACAGAGGAGAAGAAAACACCCAAGTCAATCTGAGACTTGGTCAAGGCCCACATCATACAATTCCTGTCAATGTCAGCATTTTAAAATATAGTAATTTTTATAAACAGTGTGCTTTTCACAGTCTGGATGTGTACAAGAGGTAGGTGTCTATTCTAAAATTTTCCAGCAGTCAAACATCCTCTAGTTCAGGATAAGATTTATGTGAATTAAAACCTACCTAAGGGACAGTTAAAACAACCTACTCAGCCTTTTGGTGCTGGAGAAGAAAATCAGCACATCTTTAAAAAGTATACAAAAGTGGAGGGACTACTCACTTTGCAGTGAGAAGCCTAATTTGCTCTGGAAAAATGATGGAATACCTACACACTAACCAAACTGTTTACATATAAATAAACAAATCCCTCACTTCATTTGAAAAATCAAGAGGTCAAGTTGCTTTTCTCTCCTCCTGCTCTTGCATCTCAATGCCCTACCCAAGGACTGATGTTGGTCCAATGAAGGTAAGCCTCTTTTGTTTTAATGTAGTTTCCTGCACACCATTAAAATAATATTCATTGGCAAACAATTTATTACTGAAGTAAGGTTGTATGTAATAAGATAATAGCTGAATTAGATAATGTCACATGTGGCCTAGTCTGATGAAATATCGGAGAAGTGCTGGGTTCGTCCTACTTAGAAATCTCCTGGTCAGAAAGGATCACAGTGGACACTAATCTGGGTAACAAAGAAAGTGCTGTCATTTTATTTTCAGCATCACAAAGGCAAAAGAAAAGGAGCTTGGTATTTAACAGATGCCTGCATATCACTGATTTTGGGAGTAGTTTGTAATGCAGTACCATTCTTAAAATTCAAAGTAAAAGAGAGGGAGTTTTGTTTCTTCAAAAGTCTTTTGCAGCTTCTTCTGATAACTCTCCTCTGCTGGTTTTCACCACCATCTTCATTTCTCCTGCATATCACCAAACTTCCTGGGCTCCATTTTGTAGAAGAAATAAGACAGAATGAAGAAAATATATATTTCTGGTAAACACTGGCATACACTATTTATACAATATTTAATTATGCCAAGGTTTGAGGAAGATGAGGCTCAAAAACTAATACCCAAGATACAAAAAGATGAGATAAAAATTATGATTTATAATAAAGCAAGAAGTTTCCAAGAATACATGGTAAGCATGTGAAATGTTCAGGATTTTGAAGAGAAGAAAGTGTTCAAGTTCTCAAAGGTTTTAACACTATTTTAAGGGAGGGGGATTCTAGCATCTTGGAAGAGAGTTAAGACCCTGATTCAGACCTCTTTCACTTTTAAACCACAATTATAAAGCGTTCAAGTCTGTACAAGGTAACAATCTAAGAAAATGGCAAATGTTTCCAAATAGACATCTACTGATGTGTGTTTTTTGGTGGTGAGGCAAGCATTAAAAGAACAATGATGATCCGAAGAGGAGTGTAAGAAAATAGTGCTGTTGTTGGTTAGCCTTGATGCAGAGAAAGCATTCAAGTCAGCTGGATTTTGAGTAAGGCAAGAATTAAAATGAGAAGGTTCATTCTGTTGTGTTTTTCAGAGAAATCAGACAGGGCTGCCCTCTTTCCCTTTATTTGCTTTATATTTACAACTATTGGTAAAGAAAATAAGAGATTCACAAATTCAAGGACATGAATGGTATTAGTAATCAAGAAAAATTAGCCTTATTTGCAGATATTTTCTACTTGATAAATTCAAAAAAAAATGTTCTAGACAGGTAAAGGATTACAACTGTTAAAAAAATTATCACAATACCAAATACTACAAATTGCACATAACTCATTCATGTCACACAACGAACTCATCAGTGACTAACACAGTATTAGACATCATTCTATAATTTATCTGCTACATAATGGCCAGCATAAACTAATATGTAAATTATCTGATAGATTACTTACAGCATGGTTAACAGTCTCATGCAATATCTTAAACACATCTGATAGATGTTTGTACAACATATTCTTGCCAGCTTCATATTGCTCTCCTGTTAAGGCCTGCTCTATAGCTAGATCTCACTTGTTTTATCTCTGTATCTCTAACTAGTAATAGTTAAAATTATTATTAAACCATACTATTAATTGTAGCAAAAAAGAAGTCAAGTACTCACCATAACACTCCATGTGAGTTATTAATCTCGCCTTCATTTTTATGGATAGGTTCAGAGTCGATCCTCAGCTCCGAGTCGACCTACTACAAAGCTCAAAGTCTTCAGACAGCTCGAGGCCAAGTCCCTATCCCATGATGCACCTGGAGTTACCTCAGATTTTGTTTGCTGCCTCTAATAGTACCATATGCCATTCTATCACTTTTTTTAGGTAAAAAAACATAGAAAGACAAAGCAGCCATGATAAAACTTTATCTCTGTCCACAAACAACCCTGGAGGGGGAAGGAGGGTGGGAAGTAAGAATGAAGGCGAGATGAACAACTCGCATGGAACATTATGGGGAGTACATAACTTCTTTATGTAAAGTTGTTCTCTCTCGCCATTCATTCTTACAGATGGGCAGTGTCCCAAGCACCATCTTTCTTGGGTGGCTCACGGGAGTATGTTTTTCAGGACAGTAGAACCAAAGAAGGCCCTGTTCCTGGTGGCCCCATCAACTTTGTAATGAGTGATAAAGGTATGAGGTTTTGACCAAATGGCTGCTGCACAAATATTGTCTATAGGAAACCTTGCAGCAAGCTGTGGTAGAATGAGCCTTAATTTTGTTCTGCAGAGGTAAATTGGCAGCTGAGTAAGTGAAAGTGATGCAATCGGATAATCATTTAGATAGTGTTGTTTTTGCCACTGGCATACCTTTCCTTCTGAAAAGGACACAAAGTTGTTCTGATCTTCTGAATTCTTTGGTTCTTTCCAGGTAGAATCTGAGCTGTCTGTAAACATCAAGCTTGTCCAGCATATACTCTAAGTTGGTGTGTTTGGGGAAAAACGATGGTAAATCTATAATTTGGTTAAGGTTAGCTTCAGTACAAATTTTAGGTAAGAATGAAGGATTTGTTCGCAGTGAAACACTGTCAGCATGAAAAAACAAGTACGGATGTTTTTATGGACAAGGCCTGTAGTTCCGATGCTCTTCGGGCAGATGTGATGGCTACTAAAAAGATAGTCTTCCAAAACAAAAATTTCAAATCACGAGGAAGCTGGCTCGAAAGGTGGGAGAATAATGCATGAGAGCATAACATTTAGGTTCCATAGGGTATAGGGGGATTTAACTGGTCTGAGGTGGAAGGTCCCTTTGAAAAAGGCTTGAGATAGCTTGTGTGACATGTTAAATCCTTCAATACCAAGATGAAAATTAGAGATGGTGGCAAGCTGTACCCAAATTGTAGCTGCCGCCGCTCCTTTATTGAAAAGTATAGTCAAAAATTCTAATATAGAGGAAACAGAGGCTTGGTAGGGATCAATGTTACTCTGAGAAGCCCATACAGAAAACTCCTCCAGTTACTAAGGTACAACTTCCTAGTAGAGGATTTATGAGAAGATATTAAAATATGCTGCATTTCGTTTGAGAGGTTATGGAACCTGGCTATGTTGGGAATTGGAGCAGCCAAGCGGTCAATTTTAGGGACTGAAGGGAGGGATTAAGAGCCTCTGTCGAATGTGTCAGGTCTGGAACTAGGTCCAGAATCCAAGGCTCTTCCAACAGATGAAGACGAAGGAAGGGGAACCAAATTAAGTGGATTGTCCTTCCCAGGGCTTTTGCTTTCTGTAGTACTTTGGGTATCAGGGGAGTTGGTGAGAAAGCATAGAGGAGACCCAGAGGCCAATCGTGTACAAGTGTCCCCCTTGGGGAATCTCCCAGAGGGGAAATCAGGGCAAAATCGCTTCTGCATTTTGTGTTCATGTGGGAAGCAAAAAGACAGCAGCAAGGCTGGCCCTATCTGCGGAATATTCTCTCCACTCTCTTTTTTGAGGGACCACTCGTGAGGCAAAAAAAATTCTCCTGCTCAGTTTGTCTACAATCACGATGGATTTCCCTGGGATGTGCGTTGCTATCAGAAAGCCCACTGCTATACTCTTAGGGCCACTAACAGGGATAGGACCTGGTTCCTCCTTGTTTGTTCAAGTACCAGACCACTGACATGTTGCCCATCTGAATCGCAATTGTCCCCAGAGGAAGAGAGTCTTGAAAATACTGCAACACCATGAGTACCACTCATCTCCAGGACATTGATATGCAGATGTGTCTCATTTGGTCCATGTGCCTTGGGCTGTTCTTCCCTGAAAATGCTCCCCCCACCCGATAAGGGAAGCTTCCGTGGTCACTGTGGCCAATGGTGACAGTAGGATAAAAGGACGACCTATCATTACTTGGACAGGTCAACCACCACTGAAGATCCTTTTTGCATGTTTGTTACAATAATGAGATGAGACATTGGGAGCTCTTGATAAGACCATTGCATGAACAGTAGCCATTGTACAATCCGCATGTGCATGCGACCCAACGGAATCATTATCGATTGCAGCTGCCATCATCCCCAACTACTTTAGCACTTCTGATGCTGGAACCTTGACTCTGGATATGATGCTTTGAATTTGCTGACGAAGTAGTAATATCCTTTCTGATGGACGTTTTAAAGTGATGGTGATGGTGTCCAATTCTGCGCCGATAAAAACGATATGTTGCGATGGTGACAAAGCAGATTTTTCTGAGTTTATGGTAATGCCCAGTTAATTGCAAAGTGTAAGAGTGGTGTCCCTGACTTGTATTACCTGATGCCTGGTGGTGGCGGTGAGGAGCCAATCGTCTAAGTACGGAAACACCTGGAATCCCAAACGCCACAGGTGAGCCATGACCACTGCCATACATTTGGTGAACACACTGGGGGCTGTAGTGAGACCAAAGGGCAGGGCTCGAAACTGGTAATGATTGGCTCAGAGCCAGAAGTGCAGGTGATCCCTGGATGGTTTGGCGATTTCTATATGGTAGTACACATCCTGGAGATCTATAGAGCATATCCAACTGTCTTTCCCTAAGAAGGGAAGTATCGACAAGCATGACAATCCGGAACTACTACTTGACAGATCTGTTTAGTCTGCTGAGGTCCAAAATAGGTTTCCAGTCCCCTGTCTTTTTTGGAACTAAAAAGAATCTTAAGTTCCGGATCCTGTCTGGTCTGCTGAGACTGGATGGATGACTCTTTCTTAGCAACGTTTGGACCTCTACTGTTGCTTGTTCCCAGTAACTGGGTGGAACATCCAGGATTTTTGTCATCAATGGAGGGGGGATGGCGAAGGGAATGGAATATCCTCTGGAAACTATACTTTGTACCCAGTTGCCATTTGTTATTTTGAGCCAGGTGTCTGGATACAAAGATAAGCGACCCCTGACTGCTTCCAGAGTAGGAAGGTCGGGCCTCCTTTCAGGAGCACTGGTAGGGCTTCCCAAAAAACTGGTCTCAATCGCCCTGGTTTTGCGGGCCCCCTCTGCCGCAAGGTGTCTTCCATTATTGCCCCCTCCTCTGCCCATGGAAGGGGGGGTCACCATGTGTGCCCAGAAAGGCTCCTTGGGCTTTTCGGAACCAAATCTTTCCTCCCTTTTGACCCTTGGAGTAGGGTCTAGTAGGGGTGGAAAAGCAGACTCCGATGGCAGAGTCTTTCCTTCCTGCTCACACCTGGTCAAAGTTTCCTTAACTTTGGGCCCAAAAAGAGACGAGCCATCAAAAGGAGTATTGACAAAGGATGACTTAAAGGGCTCCGCAAAGGAACATAAGCGCATCCAGGAGCGTCTCCTGAGAGCAATTCCTGTACCCGCTGCCCTACTCGTTCCATCAGCTGCAGATGAGATGAGATAAGACGCATGGGCAAGTTCACTACGGAATTAAGGGTAGCAAGCTGGGAGGCAACTTTGTCTGAAGCTCCTTCAGCTACTGTACCCTGAACAGCACCTCCAACTCTTTTAGCAGGTCTCTCTGCAGTTTTGTGAAATGTGAACGCATGGCAAAAGTCTAAGTATACATGTGCTTCCCGTATCTATCCATGATCCTAGAATCTCTGTTAGGAGGAGGGACAGAGGAAGAAGTTACTAACAACTTTTTGGTGGCTGCCACCACCACCATGGCATCAAGAGGCACTCCCTTAGTGAGAAAGGAGTTATCCTGAGGGGCAGAAATAAATTTATTGGGCCTCCTAGGGACAGGCTCCATGGTGTCCTGAGACTCCCACGCCCTTCAGGAGACCAGCTCCATGAGCTCATCGAAGGGCGGAGACATCCAAGAGGTGGAGGGTTGAGACCCAAAAGCCTTCAGGAAGACAGACTCATCAGTAGGGTTGGTGGGCTTCCAGCCACCCCTCTGCTTAAGGATTTCGAATATATCTGCAAATGAGACAGTCAAAAGGGGGACTGTGAGGACCCTTCTGATTCATCAAAGTCGGTGTCAGATGTGATAGATTCCTGTGGGGAGTCTAGTTGCTTCCTCTTGCAAATTCTCTGCCTGAGAACCTCATCAGTGGGAACTTCTGGGGAGGACTCGGAAGAGCAGGGGCCACCCAGTGGGGCTTTCTGAGGCTCAGGGTCTCTACGCTTCAAAGGGATCTGTGAGGCAGAAGTGGACACAGGCGCTTTTGGGGAGGAGGAGGTAGGTGGTCCTGAAGTTGTGGATGTCCTGGAGGACACTACTCTCCTCATGGCCTCAAAGACGTCCCTACTCCGATGAGAGGGAACTGCTGGATTAAAAAAAACTGATCCCCTCTGCGCCAGAACAGTGGGCTCTGGTCCAGAGATAGGAGCCAAACTCATCTGAGCCGAGGCCCTGTGAAGCAAAGTTGGAATAGACAGGTCAGTCTGACTATTTTCCCTGGACCCAACCACCGAGTGTCGGCTCCTAGACTCCTCGATGGGTGCCAAGGAAGTCTGAGTAAATGGAACTAATGGCACTGGAGCAGGTGTCTGCTCCAAAGGCTCCACAATCTTAAGGTCCAAGTCCTCTGGCTCTGACGGACTGGTATGGCACGGAGGAGGAAAAGAAGTAGATTGAGCAACAGTTTTTGGTTCCGAAACCACTTGGGTCAGAGCCGATAAACATTTAGCAAACACCGGTGCCTGTAGCAACTTCTGCACCACATGATCCACATCCAAATCAGACAGGCTAATCGAGGACCAAGATGAACGTATGGAGGGTGGTACCAAGAGGACAGGCGATTTCAGTACTTTGGAGACCGGTTCCAGGACTGGGGGACTGGCTCCGAAAAGACAGGATTGCTCTGCTCCAAAAGCTGTGGAGCCGATGTCAATGGTTTCTTAGATTTTGACAAGTCAGATGAACAAGCCTTACAGGACTTGGACGATTGGCTAGTTTTATCGTGGTCGCTCAAAGCTTCTTGAAAAGAAGCTTTTAGAAGTTCTCTATCAATCAGTTTTCTTTTCCTGTCATGTAGTACTCAGATAGAAAAGGAATGGCAGATAGAGCAACTCTCTTGCAAGTGCAAGGCTCCCAGACAATAGACACAATTTACATGACTGTCACCGACATCTTTTGTCCACACTTCGGACATTTATTAAACCCAGAATTGGGACGTTTATCTTTATCTTGGTCAGCCATGAAATTATCCAACTGTACATAAGCAGACATATCAAAAAAGAATGCACACACAAATTTTAGCAATTTTAAACTACAGTATAATATATAAACAGTAAGTAGCCCTTAAAAAAGAAATAGGCTGTATATGGATAAATGTGAGCTAACTGTATAAACACACAATTTCTAAAGTCTATAAATGCTTATGAAACACACTACTAAACTATTAAAACTATCATATCTATATAAAGGCACACCAAAGAAGGGAATGGGAATACTAAAGGCCTATAAAAAACGAAGGCCAGAAGGAGTATAAGAAATAACAGAATTAAGCTAACAATCTATCAATGTTCTAAAGTTATAACTATCAATATATATATATATATATATATATATATATATATATATATATATATAGGATATAAGACAGGAAATAGGAATTGAGAAAAATTATGATATACTGGACCGAGCTGCGTTAGGAAAACTCCAATCTATTGCAGCAGCAAACTAGATCGGAGGTAACTCAAGGTGCATCATGGGATAGGGACTTGGCCACAAGCCATCTTAAAACCTCAAGCTTTATAGTAGGCCGACTCTGAGCAGAAGATCGGCTCCGAACCTATCCGTAAGGATGAACGGCGAGATAGAACAAATTCACATTAAATGTTTCATTTAATTGCCTCTTCCTTTGTCTATTCTCCTAACTAGCCTACAGGAATTGTTCCAAGTTTTCTCATCTTGCCCTCTTAATATATTTACAAACGAAACAAGTTCCTTTACTCTTGGAGATGTCAAACATTTCCATTGTCTAGTTATAGTCTTCTTTGCTAGAAATAATACTATCCAGATCAAAACTGATCTTGGATCTCGGATTTCTACTCCTTTCCACGTTCCTAAAAATAGACGATGGTACATATTAGATTATCAGCAGCCCTTCTTAGTCGTTATACACCCTTGTCTGATCTAATTTTCTCATGACTTTCATTACTCTGGCGGCCAAAGCCTTCAACAGTATTTCCCACTCGGGCATAGTAGATAAACTCCCTCAACTAGGAATTAATCCATATGACAACTTGTACTCCTGATTTAATACTAATATGGCTTGGTACGATACAGGAACTCTAGCGTCCCTCCCTTCTTTGTAAATTTCTGACTACTGCCATTTTACAAGAGTTAGGAATTTGTTTCTCTTTTATGATTACTTTAAATAGTTATCTCCATACTCCAATTATTCTGTCCCTTAGGATTTTCAATCTATGAGGATGCTGTCTATTACTAGGGATCTCTCTATCAACTGGTTCTTTAGCATCTCCTTTATTTTATGCTTAGTAATATCCTTGATCAACTCCTGGGCCTCTTCATCTCCTAATTTCTGCAGTTTTAGATTATCCAACATGGACAATGGGCCCTCACCAAACTCAGTATTTGCATACTGTGATTTCTACCACTCTTTAAAACAGCTAGCTAAAATCTGCTTTAGTTGTGATTTAACATTAATATGGTTTGGTACAATGCACAGGCTCTAGTGTGCTTCCCTTCTTTGTAGATGGTAGGACTACTGCCATCTTCTAGTATGCAGGGATCTGTTTCTCTCTTATGATGAAGTTAAATAGCTACTCTCCACAACTCTCCAAACAGAATTAATATAGTCCCTGTGTTTGAGTTTCAATTCTGACTGATGATTCAGCTTTTAATTTATATATGGTTACATATTTTATGTTCCTGCTGACTCAACTGCACTGCTAGGGTGTTCAATGCTCTAGCATTATTTGCAAAGAATATCCCCTGAACTTTATTTTTTCTTAATATGCATTTATCCTCTAGGGCTTATAGTCCAGTAATAACTTTTTCAATTGATTGTCTCCCATCAAATCGACACTCCCTTTAAGCTGAAGGTCTCTGAACAGTCCCATCCAGCTCATTACTCAGCTTCCTATTTTTTTCTTAAGTTTTTCTCTTTCCTCAAGCCTTAATTACAATACAACTTTTTTGTACTCCCACTTTTCAACTGTTATTCTTGATAACCCATCTGTTTGATTCTCTACCATATTTTTTTTTATCTACTGCTTATACTTCTCTGATTCTAAATAATATGTGGAGAGATGGCAATGTTTAACAAAGCTAATTGCCCCAGGAATATTGAGGAAAAATATTAGAAGGGCATGGTCAAAAATCCTAACTGGACTCATCACAACTCTCCAAATAGAATTAATATAGTATCTCTAATCTGCAGAATCCTTTGTCAATTCTAATCCACATATTGTGCCTAAATACTTGAAAAGTATACCTTTCCTAAACATCTTGTTTCCTACTATAGTACCACATATCTATCATTTCCTCATTTACCTAATAACTCATTTGTTTTCTTCTCCATCCTTGTAGTTCTATAACTATTAGATGTCCCTTTCACATACATTTTTTAAATATTTGTCTTTGTTTACTGGGAAAGATCAACTGAGTAATAACCATTTTCAGGGGAGGCCCACGTTGCCATTTCAGCGAGAGGTTGAGAATATTTTGTTTAAGGAGAGTATTTGGAGAGTATTGTATGGTGAGCACAAAGTCTTAACCTGGTGGAGAGCATCTGCAGGACCAGGACTGGTTAACATGTTTAAGTGGTGGTTTAAAACTGAGTTAGTCAGAGACTTGTGTGGGGATACTATTTCAGAGTTTAGCAACATATTGGGAGTAGAGTGAGTCTCCTGCAATGTTATTTGATACATCTGTGAGTAGTATGGATTTGTTACTAGAATGGCGGTCCCTGCTGGACAGTAGGGCAGTAATAAGTTTTGTAGTGCAGGGCATTTTTCTGGATCATGAGTTGGTTATGAATATGTTAGACTGTTGTGCAATTCAAGTCAGTTTAATTGCTTTAAACTATGACAAGGGTGGGTCCTGTAAGGGACACTGGTGGCAAATTTAGCTATTCTTATTGTAGCAGGAGGCAAGTTTGAGTATTAAGTTTGTTAGGACAGGAGCTGCCAGTAAGTGGTGGCTAGACTTTTTACTGCATCTGTAACAAATCCATCGATCCTATAAAGGGAGCCTAATTTCTGGTGTATAGATTTAATGGTGAGCAGTACATGCTGTTTCTATTTGAGACAGGCATCTATTATAATGCCTAGAAGTTTACTGAGAGTTACTGTTTCAATGACAGTATTATTTCCTGACTTTCTGGTAAAAGACTGCCTTTGATTTTGGCAATTTTTTTTAGGTAAAAAGCATTAACTTTGTTTTCTTGGGGTTCTGTAGGAGGTTTGACCAGGGTCAAGTAGGATGGGTAATGTCCCGGAGTTTATTTACAGTTAAGGCTGTACATATTAATGTTGAGTGGTCTCCATATCAAAATAAACTAGCATGGCGAGTGCAGGTTATTAATAAATACAGTGGATATAAAAAGTATACACACCCCTGTTAAAATGCCAGGTTTTTGAGATATAAAAAAATGAGACTACAATAAATCATTTCAAAACTTTTCCCACCTTTAATGTGACCTATAACCTGTACAATTCAATTAAAAAAACAAAACAAACAAATCTGTTAGGCGAAAAAATATAAAAAATAAAAAACGTACAAAAAGCTGGCTGCGTAAGTGCGCACACCCTTAAACTAATACTTTGTTGAAGCACCTTTTGATTTAATTACAGCATTCAGTCTTCTTGCGTACGCACCTGCCATCAGTTAGAGAGACTCTGATTAACCCCAAATAAAGTACAGCTGTCCTAGCATGATTTTCCTGATATTTCCTCAGTTGCCTGCTACAGCAAAAGCCATGGTTCACAGAGAGCTTACAAAGCATCAAAGGGATCTCGCTGTTGAAAGGTATTAGTCAGGACAAGGGTAAAAAACATTCCACAGTATTGGATATACCATGGAACACAGTGAAGACAGTCATCAAAAAGTGGAGAAAATATGGGACAACAGTGACGTTGCAAAGAACTGGACGTCCCTCCAAAACTGATGAAAAGACAAGACAAAAACTGGTCAGTGTAGCTGCCAAGAGACCTACAGCAACACTGAAGGAGCTGCAGGAATTTCTGGCAAGTACTGGTTGTGTACTACACATGACAATAATCTCCCGTATTCTCCATATGTCTGGACTTCGGGGTAGGGTTGCAAGACCTTTTCTTACACAAAAAAACTACCAGACCCGGCTAAAATTTGCAAAATAATACATCAAGTCTCCCAAAAGCACATGGGAAAAATGTGCTATGGTCTGATGAGACCAAGGTTGAACGTTTTGGCCACAATTCCAGAAGATACGTTTGGCGCAAAAACACTTCGCATCACCAAAAGAACACGATCCCCATGGTGAAGCATGGTAGTGGCAATATCATGCTTTGGGGTTGCTTTTCTTTAGCTGAAACTGGGGCTTTAGACAAGGTGGAGGGAATTATGAACAGTTCCAAATACCAGTCACTTTTGGCCCAAAACCTTCAGGTGTCTGCTAGAAAGCTGAAGATGAAGAGGAATTTCACCTTTCAGCACAAGGACCTCAAGCATACATCCAAAACAACAAAATAGCAGCTTCACCAGAAGAAAATTAAAGATTGAAAACGGCCAAGGCAGAGCCCAGACCAAAATCAAATAGAAAATCTGGTGGGTGACCTGAAGAGGGCTGTGCACAAGGAGATGCCCTCACAATCTGACAGATTTGGAGTGCTTTTGCAAGGAAGAGTGGGCAAATATTGCCAAGTTAAGATGTGCCATGTTGATAGACTCATACCCAAGAAGACTGAATGCTGTAATTAAATCAAATGGTGCTTCAACAAAGCATTAGTTTAAGGGTATGCGCACATGTATGCAACCAGCTTACTGTACGTTTTTTATTTTTTATATTTTTTCCCATAACAGATTTGTTTTTTTAATTGAATTGTACAGGTTATAGGTCACATTACAGGTGGGAAATGTTTAGAACTGATTGTGGTCTCATTTTTTATACCACAAAAAAACTGGTATTTTAACAGAGGGGTACATTTTTTTATATCAACTGTATATGGCCTTCCCAAAATACATAAGCACTTATCCTCCCCACCCAAAAAGACCTATAGTACCAGCACGAAAATGGGTAACTACAGCTATATCAAAATATCTTGAACAGCAACTGAAACCAATATTAAGGTTTAGTAACAGTTTTATAAGAGATACCAGTGATTTTCTTGTTCTGCCTCTTCAGCACAAAAAATCTGGATAAAGCTTGTCATAATGGGATGGGAAACAGAGTCAAAACTAAGGACACATTTTAAATGTTGCTCTTTCAAACTTAGAAAGTTGACAGAACCACAAGTTTTGCATTAGTACGAATTGTCTGAAGGAAATGAAGTCTAAAGCACAAACATCGGCCATTATTTTCCATCTTCGGCCCAAAACGATTGACAACGGATTTGCCAGGAAACAAACTTTTATGAGAAACAGACCAAATGAGGCACAAATCTGGAAGGTTGACAAATAACCCTCTCAACTGCACTGCTTTTTATTTAAGCGTGGAATAAAATATAAATACCTTCAGGGCAGGGTCTTTCCACAAGATTGCCAGTGTCACCTGGCAGTACTTTTCATTAGCAGCAGCCATCATAAATCCAGGACCTTACTTGGAGGGAACAGAAGAGTTGTTTAAATTTCCCTCCAAGTTCTAACTGCCACACAAAAAATACAGGACAAGTGAGCAGCTGCTCAGTGTCAGCTGCAAATGCAGAACTTTATCCTTGTAACCTTGTCTAAAAATACTCAGGGCAAGCAGCTGTTTAGCCAAAAACGCGGAAATTAAGCAGCTTAGCTACAAAGAGGGAAGTCTTTCTTTAATTTTGTTTTAAAATTTGACAGTGGTGAGCGGTGCAATTTTCTTTTTCAGCAGACCCCTAGAATGTTTTGTATGGACCCCCACGGGTCCGCGGACCACAGTTTCAGAAACACTGCTCTAGAGGGTATATCATCACTTTAGTTAAGGAGAATATCGAATATGTGGTCTCCGAATGTGATGGAATGGCTTATCTATATTTGTATAACAACCAACCTACTGCCATTAATAGGAACGGGTCTCTTAGCTATATTACAACATATAGTAGGTATACACAACAAATAAAAAGTAGTTGTGTCTTACCATAACGTTCCATCTGTGTTGTAGATCTTTGTTCATTCATTACTATTATGACTTCGGTTCCGTCTTCGGAATTGATATGGCAGTTTCCAAGCTTGCGCCAGCCAAAAACTAGGAAAACTAAAAAAGACCTATCCATAATGCCCCTCTCCAAGTTACTCCAGATCGAGTTTGCCCGCCACTACATAATAGATGTAGTAATAGAAAAATAGTAGAAGGCTCGGTCAGAACAAATACCCTCAACCAGAAGTTCCTAAAGTCCACCAGGAGTCCAGGCATGGGGGAGGAGGGCGGGAAGTAATGAATGAACAAAGATCTACAACACAGATGGAACGTTATGGTAAGACATAACTTCTTTATCTGATGTTTTAAATCTTTGTTCATTAATTACTATTAGGACAGAGTCCCCAGCTACTCGAGTCCTGGGTGGCCCTAAGGAAAGATATTCCTGACCACCATAGAACCTAAAGATGCTTGTCCCATGGAGGCCAAATCCAATTTGTAATGAGAGATAAAGGTATGAGGTCTTGCCCAAGTGGCTGCTGCGCAGATATCATCCATAGAGGCTCTGGAATGAAATGCAAAGGCATTGATCTGTTCCTGAAACATTTAGTCCTGTCCAAATAACAAAGTTGCCGATGTACATCAAAGGTGTGCAAAAGGTACTGCCCTCTATTAGAATGCTGACAGAAGAAAACCAGGTCAACAGACTGGTTAATGGAAAATCCAGAAATGATCTTGTGCAAGAAAGAAGGGTCAGTACGAAGGGACACCCTATTCGTGTGGAAGATCAAGTAAGGTCTCTTGATGCTCGAGGCCTGCAGCTCAGATACTCTTCTCGCTGAGGTAAGTGCTACTAGAAGGTTTTCCATGACAAAAAATTTAAATCACATGAATCAAAAGGCTCAAAAGGAGGACCTGCGAGAGACTGAAGCACTAAAGTCAAGTCCCAGGGTTCTAAGGGAGGCTTGACCGGAGGTTTAACATGCAATACTCCTTTCAAAAATGTCTTGCATAGGCGGTGTGACATAATCGAAGAATTATCAAGTCCATTATGAAAATTGGCATTAGCTGCTAAATATACAGTGATAGTCGATGCTGAGGCTCCTGCATGTAAAAGAGTAGTCAGGTATAGTAGGATCTTTTGAACAGGCATAGAGAAAGGGTCTAAGTTCTGATCTTTGGCCCAAATAGAGAACCTAGTCCGTTTACTAGATTAAACTTTCCTGGTGGAAGGTTTGTGTGAAGCCAAAAGAATTTCACGAACAGGAGATGGGATG
Source organism: Protopterus annectens (assembly GCF_019279795.1). NCBI lineage: Eukaryota > Metazoa > Chordata > Ceratodontiformes > Protopteridae > Protopterus > Protopterus annectens. Next base: position 327,525,326 of record NC_056747.1, read on the forward strand.
TCAGGCAGCCTGGCAATCACTGGAAGTGGAGGAACCAAGCTGTGAGCTTGAGACTTTGGAGGTTCGGATGAATCAGTCCCAGAGGATGAGATAACAGGTCTTGGGAATGATCCAGGATTCACGGGCTGCGAATGAGATGAGGCCATAGAAACGGGAACCAGACTTTGACGGGGGCAATGAGGATCACTTTGCTTCTCAACCTCTGAGCTTTTTGGAGAAATTCTGGAATGAGGGGAAACAGGGGAAAAGGCATACAGAAGACAAGGGGGCCAATCGTGCGTTAGAGCATCTCTCGGGGGTTCCCCCGAGGGGAGATCAGGGCAAAGTAGCTTCTGCATTTGTAGTTCAGGGGGGAAGCAAACAGATCGCAGCAAGGCTTGCCCCAGCATTGAAAGATATCCGATCCGCTGTTACAGGGTTGAGGGACCACTCGTGAGGCATCAGGATGTTCCTGCTCAGATTGTCCCCAATAACGCTGGAACTCCCGGGAATGTGCATTACTGTAAGAAAACAGTTGGAAGCTATCACCCAGTGACAAATCCTCATGGCTTCCCGACACAGGGGGTAAGACCTGGTTCCGCCTTTCTTGTTGATATACCAGATAACCGACATGTCTGACCGATATGCAATGGTCCCAGAGAGTAGGGATGCATGGAACGCTTGCAACGCAAGAGAATTACCCTCAGGACATTTATGTGCAAATTGGCCTCCATGGGGGACCAGGTGCCTTGGACAGTCTTTGCCTGGAAATGCCCCCCCCCCCTAACAGGGAAGCGTCCATGGTCACCATGGCCGTGGGCTAGGGAAGACAGAACGGTCGACACCAAAAATTCGTTTGTGGCTTCATCCACCATAACATTTCTTCCTTGCAACAGTTTGTAAAACGTATCATGTGGTCGAGTGGGTGAGTTAGAAACTACCATTGTGCGGAAAGGAGCCACTGCAGGATTCTCATGTGCAGCCTCGCCAGTGGTACTAAGAGTTGCAGTACAAGCCGTGCTGGTACATGGATCTCAGTAAGAAGATCTTGGATTTGGTGTCTTATTTTCGAAGGCCTGTGAGGGAGGAGAAAAGCTTGAAAGATGTTGTGTCGAAGACTGCTCCAATAAATTCCAGTGTCTTCATTGGGGACATCTGAGATTTGTCCTTCCTGATTGTAATCCCCAAGCGGAGAGCAAGACCTTGAGTGTAAGAGAGGCTGCGGACTAGGAGATTCCTGGTCGGAGCGGTAAGGAGCCAATCCTCTAGATGTGGAAACACCTGGAATCCTTGTAGTCGAAGATGAGCTACCACAACTGCCATACATCTGGTGAACACTCGGGGGCTGTCGAGACCGAATTGCAGTGCCCTGAACTGGTAGCGATTGGCTCCCAGCCAGAAGCAGAGAAATCTCCGAGAGCAGTGATCCATCTTTATGAGGTAGTACGCGTCCTAGAGGTCTGCAGAGTATATCCAGTTGTCCCTCCCTAGGGAGGGAAGAATGGAATGTACTGTGATCATACGGAATTTTTGAGGTTTGATAAACTTGTTCAATAGGCTGACATCCAAGATTGGTCTCCAGTCCCCAGTCTTTTCTGGCACTAAAAAAACCTCGAATAAAACCCGGATCCTGTCTGGTCTGGTGGGATGACTCTTTCTTACCAGCTTTTCTATTTCTAAGCCTGCCAATTCCCTCTGATTGGGTGGTACATCAGGGATTCGTTTGACGCATCTGGGAATTAAATTGAATGGTACTTGGTAGCTTCAGGATATTATTCTCTGCACCCAAACACCAGTAGTAATAAGATGCCAGGCTGGTAGGTGCAGAAAAAAACGACCAACTGTTTCTGAAGGACAGCAATCAGGCCACTGCTCAGGAGTGCTGGTAGGGTCTGCCGGAGAAAGAATCTCTAGCAACCTGGTTACTCGGACCCCCCTCTACCCCGAAAGGGGCATCTTCCATATGAGTGACACCACACATTTTTCCTCCCTTCTGGTTCCTGGAGTAGCACCTCTGGGGGTTGGAAAAGCATATGCCCACAGCAGACAAGGTTCTTCTGTCTTTCTCACTATGTGCAAGTGTGTCTCGTACTTTGGGTCCAAAAAGTGCAGACTCGTCAACAGGTGCATTGACAAAGGAAGATTAAAGAGGTCTGCGAAGTCACACAACCACATCCAAGCATTACGTCTCATGACAATGCCTGATGTGGCAGCTCAAGCTGTCCCCTCGGTGGAGAGATATCAAATGCATCGAGGAGTTCGAGATGGATTCAAGGGTAGCTAGCTATGAGGAGCCAGTGTCACGCACCTCATCAGGCAGTACCCCCACAAAAGAGGAAGACATTTCGGAAATTAGGTCTCTTTGGAGGCGAGTAAAGTGTGCCAGATAGTTCAGCGATCGAATGGCGAAGGTTGCTGAAGCATAAGTCCGTTTCCCTAGTCTGTCCATGGTCTAGGACTCCCTGTTCGGAGGATGGACAGTGGAACCATCTTCTGCCAGTTCCCTCTTGGTGGCTGCCGCCACGACCATAGAATCAACTGTCAACTGCTTGGACCAGAGGGGCTGGTCTTCAGGTGTAGATAAAATTTTGTCTGGCCTCCGGGGGACAGGTTCTACGTTGTCCTCTACCTTCCAGGCATGCTGCACAATGAGCTTAAGGTCATCTGCTGGTGGGGTCACCCAGGAAGTAGATGGCCGGGCACGGAAGGCCTACAAGAACACAGATTCCTCAGAAGTGTTAAAGGACTTCGTCTCTCCGCTGCTTGAAGATTTAGAGAAGATCTCCGAATGAGATGTCATCTGGGGAGACCGCGGGGACCCTTCATCACAGTGTCTTCGGTGAAAGATTCCTCCGGGGAATCAAGGTGCTTCCTCTTGCACCATTTCTTCCGGGATGGCTCCCCAGTGGGATCTTCTGAGGACGACTCCAGAGAAGGGTTCCCTTCAAAGGGGGGGGGGTCTTGCGACTCCCCGTGTCCGGGGGCCCAAAATAGAGGGTTGGGAGAGCTGCATGCTAAGTGGGGGGGGGTTCTGATACTGATGTTACTGGTGCTGACTGCGAGCCTTCGGAGTCAAGGACCCTCTTCCATCACCTGGACAGCAGGCTTGCCCAAGGACAGATGGGAGCCCAGAACCAGGAAGGACGACCTCGGAACCGGGGTCACACCCTGCCCCGAGGAGCCCACCTCCAGGTGGGAAGCTCTGAGAGAACAGGAAGCCGGAGCTGTGGACACAGACAGCGCCGGGCTAGGTACCAAGGTATGGACAGTGCCATGCACTGCTCCGAGAGAGGATCTGCTCCACCGGAGCCGATGCAGCAAGGGTGGTCAGTGCAGACAGGAGAAAAATTGCTGTCTGAGCATAGACAGTATGCACTGGAATGGACATCGGTACCGAGATCTCCGGGATCTGGGTAGAGGCCGGAGAAGGATAAACAAACGAAGATGTAGTAAAAGATCCCGAGCCAACAGGGACGGAATGTCTAGCTAGAATGGGCAATCCCCTAGCTGCCAAGAAGCTGGTCCACAACCCGCATTAGATCTAATTCAGAAAAACTCCTAGTGGATCTAAAGGAGGTTACTACAGGAGAATCAGGTATTTCTAGAAACGGGCTAAACCTCTGTCCCAAAAAAGGGTCGTAAGTTGGAGAGTATCTTGTCTTTGGCAAACATTCGAGTTTTGGAGCCCAAGAAACTGTCGGCACCGTGCCAGAGGATGGCGCCGAAGCAGGTACAATCATAAGGAGCCAATGTCGGATCCAAAGATGACACCAAAGTCAGTGGTGCCGAGGTTACAACCAAAATAGGGGTGAATATCATGGATGGCACTGAGGGAGAAGATACAGAGCCTGGTGCCGAAGGTCTGCTCCGAGGGCGCCGGCGAAGCACGGAGCCAACTTGGTTCTGTAACTGACAGAAATGCAGGAAACGAGTGACTCTGTTTTTTCCTTATGTTTTTTGGTCTTTGTAGGGGGCGAGACCTCCGATCCAGACAGATCCTCCAAAAAAAAGGTGTCTTGATTAAACCTTTTAAAATAAGCTTATTTTTACGTTCTGCAAGTGTACGATTACTAAAACTAGCACAAATGTCACAGTCAGCTTTAATATGATCCACGCCCAAACAGTAGACACAACGAGCATGTGCATCCGAGTTACGCATCTTACGTCTACACTTGTCACAATGTTTAAACACCAACTTAGCTTTGACATAGTAAGGCAACAAGGCTATCCTATAGAAAAAACAATATAAAGAAGAGAAAAAGGGGAGAGAATACCAACGATGATATTTAAAAAATACCACAAGTGGTAAGGAAGGGCCTTGTCAAATGTAGGTGAGAGGAACGGTACCAATAATGGTAGAAATTAAATTACCAAGGTAAAGGGTAGGGAATAGAATTAGGTTATAGGTGACAGTGAGAAAAGGCTAAATTGACTAAAACATTTTGGAGACACTATCTTAAAAAATGACAATTTTCTACTTAGCTTTGAGAGAGATGGCTAGCACGTCTGATTAGGAATGTGGCAAACAAGATCAGGATCAACTAGGAAAGGGGCATTATGGGTAGGTCTTAGCTGAGAGTTTTTGGCTGGTGTGAGCGTGGAAACGGCCGTGAAGACGGAACCGACGTCCTAATAGTAATTAATGAACAAAGATTTACATCAGATAAAATTAGAGAAAAATTTATTACGCTCAGATAATGAACTTAGTAAGATTACAGAAAGACCATGTTTTGCATAGAAAAAGGATAAATACCTTAAGCAGTTGCTATGTTACAAGGATTTTAAGTGCAATAAACAAAAAAAACAAAAACATACCGAGTAAGAAACAGACTATTCCCAGCTATAACTGTAGCTTTTGTAAGTATATTAACACTGATGTAGAATTTATGCACCCAATTTCTAAAAAGAATTTTGGTTTTCGAACATTTGCTACTTGTCACACTGAAAATGTGATTTATATTGCTAATTGTGGGAAATCCACAGTAGTTCAGTGTATCCAACAAGGTTTCAGGCATAAAAAGTCAGATTTTCTTGTAGATAAAACTCTTCTTTAATAAAAAGTACAGTTGTGTACACCTACCATAAATGTAGATGTTCGAGTGTCTTCACTGTTGCAGCCATGACTGTAGGGTTCTCCCCTGCCGGCAAGCAGCCCCGGGTCGGCCAGAATCCCAAATCTGGGTCCGGCGTCGGCTGTTCAACCCTGCTCCCTGACGTCAGAGCGCCAGGAGTATAAAGCTGACAGCAGATGCCATCTTCTCCAGTTTTTCTTGCCCCAGATGTCAGGAGTCCCAAAATGAAAATGGTCTCATAACCTTTGCAAATACACCTCAGAAGAATAGTGAAAAAAGGAACCACACAAAAGCAAAAATAAGAGGGGACAGGAGGGAGGGAAACCCAGACTGCAACAGTGAAGACACTCTAACATCTACATTTATGGTAGGTGTACACAACTGTACTATGTTCATCGTGTTTCACTGTTGCAGTCATGACTGTAGGGTAGAATCCCAAAGCTGAAAGAAAGAGAGGTGGTCATAAAGAAGGGGCGGCTAAAAGGCCCTGCAAGACTGCAGAGGCAAAGCCTGCCCTAGACTTAGAGTAGAGAGGTAAATTGTAGTGCTTAGAGAAAGTATGCACTGAACTCCAAGTTGCAGCTTCCAAAATGTCCTTGGTAGGAACTCCCCTGAGGAAGGCCGCAGAAGTGGCAGCAGCTCTAGTGGAATGAGTCCGAATGCTCCCTGGGATTTGCTTTCCATGGTGTGAACAACAAAATCTGATTCCATGAGCAATCCATTTAGAAATGGTTTGTTTAGAAATGGCTTTACCTTGGGAACTTGAAGCATAACAAACAAACAATTGTCCTGATTTTCTGATGTCCTTGGTTCTGTTCAGGTAAAAACGTAGCTGTCTATGTACATCCAAGGAATGCAAGATCCTTTCCCCTTTATTTTGAGGAGTGGGGAAAAAGGTTGGCAAGTGGATAGTTTGATTTAAAGCCACTTTGGAAACCACCTTAGGCATGAAGGTCGGATTAGTCCTCAAAGATACCCTGTCTTGATGAAAAATAATATAAGGTTCCACCGCCATAAGAGCTTGTAACTCTGAAACTCTCCTGGCAGAGGTTAGTGCTAACAGGATAGCTGTCTTCCAAGATAAAAACTTGATGTCAGTATAGGCAGCAGGCTCAAAAGGAGGCAAGGTTAGTTTTTCCAAAACATAATTAGAGATCCCAAGCAGGAATAGGAGGAGATCTAAGAGGTCTTAAGTTCTTAGCTCCTCTGAGGAACTGTCTCATGAGCTGGTGGGAAAAGATGGGAGGGTCTGTATTATAATGAGCAGAAATAGTAGAGGCATGGATCTTAATGGAAGAGAAAGAGAGACCCTTATGCAAGAGATCTGTCAAGTAAAGTAAAATTAAAGTAATGTTAGGAAGGAGAGGATCAGAATCCTGAGCCTGCATCCAGGAACAAAATGTTTTCCATTTTCCTGCATAAGATTTTCTAGTGCTAGGACGTCTGGCTTCTAAAATGACATCCATAACCTGCTTGGGTAGGAAAGAAGAAGAAATCAAAGGCCCTGGATTAACCAGGCCGCCAGGCTGAGAGTTCTGACCTGAGTGTGTAGAACCTGACCCAGATGTTGGGACAGAAGGTTCGGAGACTGAGGTAAAATCCAAGGGGGCTCCAGGCATAGGTTTTTTAGAGTTGGATACCAAAACTGCCGAGGCCAATTCGGAGCCAACAAGATTATCATCTTGGGTTTGTCCTGTTTTATCTTCAATAAAACTCGTGGAAGAAGAGGTAGAGGCAGGAAGGCATATCCCGAGAGGTTCCTCCAACTGAATGACAGGGCATCCCACTTCCCAAGCTTCTCTGTGGAAAGTCCTGGTGCAAAATTTCTGTAGCTGATGATTTAGATGGGATGCAGAGATATCTATGTGAGGACATCCCCACACTGCTGTTATCCTGAATATTTTGGTGTCCAGCATCCACTCGTGTGGATCCGAAAGGTTTCTGCTCAAACTGTCTGCTAGTAAGTTTCGTTTCCCTGGTAGAAACTGAGCTTGAAGATCCAGATTGCAATCTAGAGCTGTGTTCCATAAATCCATGGCTAGTCTGCAAAGGGGGTAGGAATGAGATCCCCCTTGCTTGTTTATGTACCACAACTGTGGTGTTGTCTGTCCGTATTAGTAGTTGTCCTGGTTGTATGAGATTCCTGAAGGCCAATAGAGCTTTCTGAACGGCTAACATTTCCTTTAAGTTGATATGCAGATGCTTCTGATCCTTTGTCCAAAGGCCCTGCACACAATTGCCCTGAAAATGGGCTCCCCAAGCATAATCCGAGGCGTCCGTGGTTAGAATCTGAGGGGCAGGAGGTAGACGGAAGGACTTCCCTTTGTTTAGAGCACATGCCCTGGACCACCAAAGAAATTCCTTTTGAAGGCAAAGAAGGATGGGAACCAGTATATCCAAACTGTGGTAATGCTGAGACCATACACTTTTTAGGTACCACTGTATTTTCCTCGTGTAGTCTTGCATATGGTACGAGAAGGATGCAGAAGGCCATGTAACCCAAAGCCTGCAGGAATTTCCTTGCAGATAGATGGGTTAGAGTTGCCAAGGCTTTGAAAGTTGATGCCAGCTGTAATTGTTTTTCGGATGTCAGAAATGCCATCCGAGTCGTAGTGTTTAGAAGAGCACCCAGAAAAGTTATCTGTTGTGATGGTGTCAAATTTGACTTTTTTATGTTTACAGAGAATCCCAGGAATTTGAGGAGGTTTTGTACAAAGTCTAGATGCTGGAGTAAGACATCCTTGCTGTCTGCCTGAATTAGACAATCGTCCAGATAAGGGTATATTTGAATTCCCTTGAGTCTGCAGTAAGCTACTAATGGAGCCAGGCATTTGGTGAAGACCCTGGGCGCAGTAGACAATCCAAAGGGCAGCGCAGAGAATTGAAAGTGCCTCGATCCGGCCTTGAACCTGAGGTATTTTCTGCGATCCTGCCTGATGGGAATGTGTAAATATGCCTCCTTTAAATCCAAAGTCACCATCCCTGCATCTTTGGACAGCATTGGAAGTAACTGCTGTAGAGTAAGCATCTTGAATTTTGGAATCTCTAGAAAGGTGTTCAAGACCGACAGATCCAGGATGGGTCTCCATGAATTTTGCTTCCTTGGGACTAGAAAGAGCCTTGAGTAAAACCCTTTTCCCATCCCTGAAAGAGGAACTAGTTCTATGGCATTCATAGCCAAAAGAGCTTCCACCTGGTTTAAGGCCTCCGTCCATTGAGGTTTTGGAAGGTCTGGCTATCCGCTTGGCCTTGGCAAAGTATGAAAATGGAATTTGTAACCTCTTAAAATCAAATCCAAAACCCATTTGTCCTGGGTTATTTGAGTCCAATTTTGATAAAAAAAAAAGAGTTTTCCTCCGAGAGGGGCTTCCAGGCAAGACGTTCCTGCAGCCCAACAGAGGGAGTCATTGAGTTTGTTTCCTTTGAGATTGTGGCCTGTCCTCTCCTCCCCTAGGGGTAGAAGCAGTCCACTGTCTTGATCTATAAGCAGCTTGTGTTTGAGGCCTCCCTCTGGAGCGTCTATATCTACCCCTTTGAGGCCTGTCTGAAGAGGGAAAGGACCAGTTTTTTTGATTGCCAATTCCTGCTAAATCTAGGAGGCTGTACTTGTAAGAAATCTTTAACTGTTTGCATGGATTTCGCCTTATTCTCCCCATCTTTTTAATCACCTCTTCAGCTTTAGATCCAAACAAAACATTATGTTGAACAGGAGCATCCAATAATTTAGCCTTTACTTGTTCAGGTAAATTTTGTTCCTTTAGCCATGCAGGTCTTCTAATGACTGTGCCAGAGGCCGCAGCCCTACAAGAAGCCTCCAAGGCATCAAATCCACAGTGTAAAACATGCTCCCCAACTTGTTCAGTGGCATGCAATAAATCATGTAATTCCTTATCTGCACAGGCAGAAATGGAAGTAAATTTTTGTTTTAAGACAGACAAGAGAAATTGCTGATATTTAAGCATATGAAACTGACAGTTTAAAGCCCTAATGGACAAAGTAGCAGAAGTGTACACCTTTTTGCCCCATCTTTCCAAAGCTCGAGAAACTTTTTCAGTAGGAATGGGATTTTTAGCAGTAGCGGTCTTCACACCCTTAGGACCCTGAGAAATGGTTTCAGGGTCAGCAGTAGGATTCTTGTATAAAAACTGATGGGAATCAGGAACCCTGTAGTATCTATCAGGCTTAACAGAAGCAGGAGGAAAAGAATCAGGGGTTAAGTTAGCCTCCAAAAAGGCATCATCCACAATATCCAAAACAGGAGGAATAGCCAGGGGTCTATGTTGGGGAAGAAGAAAATCCCTTAGTCTTTTCTTGGATTCTGAATACTCCTGTCCCTCCCAGTGGAAATGTTCCCTCATTTCATGCAGAGTTTCCCCAAAAGAAGAATCCTCAGGAGGAGAAGCTGAAGGAATGGATTCTTCCGCATCAGAATCCTCATAAGGAGGGAAAGAATATTCCTGATCAGAAGAAACTGAGGAAACAGAAGCCTGATCAGAGGAATCATAATAAACATCCTGCCTTGGCCTTTTGTCTGGAGGGGGATGAGAACCCCTAATCATTGTAAGTAAATCTTCTGCCATCTTGAGTAACTGCTTCTGTGACTTGGGAGCTGGTTCAGAAGAGGCCTGGATTGAAGTCTTTGATTTAGGAGTCTTTGCCTTTGCCTTTACTTGAAGCTGAGTAGGCCTGAAAACCCCTTCGGAAGCCGGTACCTGCACAGCGGCTCCGGACCCATCCGAAGGAGCATTGTCTGAAGGTCCTGCAACAAAGATATTTAAAGGCCTGGTTGGCGCCTCATGAGAGTCCGTTTCAGCCGTCAGTTCTGAAATGGCCGACGACAGGGGCTGCAAAAGCGCCTCACTGACGACGGCCGAACCTGAAGGTGGCTCCACATGTGCGCTATAAGATTTGGACCTCGGAGGCCTGTCTTCATCCTTGCGACCCTTGTGAACTCCGGTAGATGGAACCGTATCTGATGACATTTTGTAGTTAAAGCGCCTACCGAAGTAATGAAAAGCAAAATCATACCTTCGCTTAATTGTACGTTGATTGAATCTAGCACAAAACCGACAACTAGCTACGTCGTGGTCAGGGCCTAAGCAAGGAATACAGTAAGAATGAAAATCCTTATGAGGTATTTGCTTCCCACATGAAATACAATTATTAACTTTTTCTGACATCGGAGTGGAGCAAGAAAAAAGTTTCCCCAACAGAGTACTTAGCTTTGAGTGGAGAAGAAAGTCTTCGGACCGAAGTAAATAGAAATATTCGTCAGGAGTTAACCGACCGGCACTTACAAACTGCTATCACTGCACGGCAAGAAAGACTGGAGAAGATGGCGTCGGCTGTCAGCTTTATACTCCTGGCGCTCTGACGTCAGGGAGCAGGGTTGAACAGCTGACACCGGACCCAGACTTTGGGATTCTGGCCGACCGAGGGCTGCCTGCCGGCAGGGGAGAAACCCTACAGTCATGACTGCAACAGTGAAACACGATGAACATCACCAGAATAATCACAGGATAAGCGCTTTTGCGACAATGCTTCATCACATCCTACTACAAAAAACAGGAAAAAGTAATTAGGTATTTAAAGAACCTGTATCCAATCACATACATACTCATTAATGATGTAATGGTCTAGCTTTGAGTGCTGGTTTTAAAGTTATAGTATAATTACGACCAGGAGGTCTATGTGCCTGCAGAGTTGCTATCCAGTTCATCTCCTTAAATTCCACTTTGTTGTTCAAATAACCTCCTCTAAGGTTATTATGAACAAGATCTACCACTCAAAACTTAAAAGAATGGCCCTAATTATCCTTAATATGTTTATAGAGAGCATTTAAATGCCTTTTGTTCCTAATATCCCCCAAGTGTTGCAGAACCCTCTCTTTAAGCTTCTGACTGGTCTTCCCTATGTAGAAAGATGTACAATCCACATGTAGCTAAATACACCAAGTTCAGTCCGACAGTTCACATATAAGCAAAATTTATATAGCTTAACTGTAACAGGGTGTTTAAACTGCCTACACCCTGACATGAAACTGCAAGCTTTACAGCTCCTACAGGGGAAAAGTGCCCTCTCTTATATTCAACCTAGTTTGTTCACAGTGGGACGTGTAACACAGCTCCCTTTTCAGTGAGATATTTTTAAAAATAAATTTAGGCTTAGCACCCACCAGTTCATTCATCCTGTCATCTATTTTTAATATAGACCAGTTATTTCTAACCACATTGCATATAGATTGTATATTACTAATATACTTTAATGCAAAACCACACAGAGGTTTATTTAAATCCCCTTTCTTTTCATGCCCATCACTATTGAAATATGGTTTCCCCTCTATATCTCTCAGGGCATGTACCTCTTGTTGTCTATTATTCATCTCACTTATGGCATATCCTCTCTGTCTAAATTCTTCACTTAATGTATCTACAGCTACCTCATAGTCCATTGTATTTGTGTTTAATCTCGATACATGTAGAAATTGACCATTAAGAATGTTACCAAAAATCCTACTGGGGTGCATGCTATGCCTACTTAATAGGTAGATCTGAAGGAGGCTTTGATAGCTGAAAGCGCTAATCCGTTGTTTGTTGTTTTTTGTCTTGAGATACAGCTCTGAATAAATCGTTGAGATACGTTTTATGGTGTGCTGCATCGTTCATCTTTTAGTTATTGTTGTGATTTTGCTGAGCAAGCTTAAACGGAACATTCTTCTGCCTTTTTGTTCGATGTTCTGAAACACTTCGGGGATATTGGGAACAAAAGGCATTTAAAATGCCATGATTGCTCCCCAGGCTAGTGAAAGCAGATAAGGTACACATACTAAACCTAGAGTACTTGACTATAGTTTTCAGTCTTATTCACAAACACTGGCTAATCTACAATGTATGTACTGTACCTGTGTACTATGTATGTATTCTACCTATGTTCCAAATTTCAGTTGTACACCACAAATCTATTAAATTACCTTTATTTTTACATTAATATTTTTTTGCTTGTTCTCTCCACTGTAACCGCTGATGTCCTGCATACCATTGTAAAAACATGTATTTTGTAATTTGTGTGTATACTGATCATGTCTAAATAACTAAATTTATCTAATTTTTCTACGTGGAGCTTTTCTCCCTGGGCCTCTGCTGAAAAAGGGCCTTTTCGGCTCAGATACCCCCGGTTAACAAATGTAAAATAAAAAAATAATAAATAAATAATAAACATATTAAGGATAATGACAGCCATTATTTTAAGTTTACAGTGGTAGATATTGTTCATAATAACTTTAGAGGAGGTGATTTGAACGACAAAGTGGAATATAAGGAGATTAGTTGGGTAGCAGCTCTGCAGGCACATAGACCTCCTGGTCTTAAATATACTATACCTTTAAAACCACAACTCAAAGCTAGACCATAACATCATTAATGAGTATGTGATTGGATACAGGTTCTTCAAGTACCCAATTACTTTTTCCTGTTTTTTGTAGTAGGATCTGATGAAGCATTGTTGCGAAAGCGCTTATCCTGTGATTATTCTGGTGCTTTATTAAAGAAGAGAGTTTTATTCTACAAGAGAATCTGAATTTTTATGCCTGAAACCTTGTTGGATACACCGAACTACTGTGGATTTGTGATTATTCTGGCTGCAGTAAATCCTTTGTTCGTTTGACTGGTAATCTTGGTGGCTAATTGTGGGAAATGTTCTGGCTTCTATATAGGTAAAACGAATAAGCTAAAAGATACAAAAGCATCACATATGTCGGAGATGTGTAGAAAATTAGACAAATACTTAAGTACATTCAATGTTATGGAAATTAACATTTCTTTAAGCTTAGAGTACTACAAAAGATAGACTTGAATCATAGGGGTGGGGATATTGTTACTGCTACAGAAGCAGTGGAATACAGATGAATAAATTTATTTTAGGACAGCTGCCCCACCAGGTTCAAATACGATAAATAATATTAAGTTTATACTTGCATTAAAACATTCTACTATTTAATGCTGTATGATAATTTTATATTGTTCTCATATTGTTTTTTTTAAGTCGTGATTTTATTGGTGATTAAAGGGCAAACATTTACTGAATTAGTTAGTTTCAATTGGTAGGGTGGCTGTGATTTTAAATCATTATATAAATGCTGAACTGATGTTTTAAACTGTTGCATTAAGAGAGTCTTACACTCTAAAGCTTTGCAGTGTTGCAGTTTATCGAATAAACCTATTACTTTGTGTCTTTTTGGTTTATTGTTTTTTCCCCCATATAGCCATTTAGCTGGTTATCCCATTTTTGGATATTTTCGTAAGTTTACTTTACAAATCTTTACTATGTCCATCATATTGATCACTGCTGCAGTAACCTTAGCTATATAGGTTTTTTTACCCTAGGTTACTACATTCAAGAGGAGTCCAAGAGTCTCTAGAAAATGGTCCCTGCAAAGCCTGATCTAGACGTAGAGAAGGATTTAAGCTTATAATGCTTTGTTAAAGTACGTACAGAAGAACAAGTTGCTGCCTCTAGAATACTTCTACAATAAAACTCTTTCCAAAAAACCATACATGTTTGTGAATGCCCAAGCAAAGTGGGTCTTGACCCTGCCTAGAACACGTTTGTTGTGGTGAGTATAACTTTTAGTTATGTACTTACCATAACTTTAGATGTTTGGGATCCATCTCGCCTACATTCTGTACTGATGGGCGCGGAGCCGATCCTCGGCTCCGACTCGGCACGCTATGCTATAGAGCGAAGCCTCTTATTGGCTGAGCTATTCTATATCCCAGGATGCACCACCACTACTTCCCCAGATCTTGTTTGTCCGCAATCATGCACACACACATAACTGTTTATATAACATTGCCAGATGTTTCAAGATGAAACGATAGTACTCGGACCGTCCGGTCTCTTCTGATCTCCAAGGCAGGGGGAAGGAGGGTGGGTTATTAGGAATGTAGGCGAGATGGATCCCAAACATCTAAAGTTATGGTAAGTACATAACTAAAAGATGTTATGTGATCCTATCTCGCCTACATTCTGTACTGATGGGACAGCGTCCCTAGCACCTGATTCCTGGGTGGCTCACTGGAAAACACTCCTGAGAACTGTGGAACCAAATGAAGCTCGCCCCCGAGATGCCACATCCAATATGTAGTGGGAAATGAAGGTGTGCGGAGAAGACCACGTAGCCGCAGCACAAATGTCGCCAATGGCAAGCTTAGAATGGAATGCTATTGAAGTAGCCATAGCTCTTGTAGAGTGAGCTTTGACAGAGGTTGTAAGCTCTTTTTTAGAAGAGGAATAAGCCTAATACAGTCCCTGATCCACTTGGCAATAGTGACCTTTGTGACGGCTTTGCCCAATTTATTGTCCGAAAAGGACACAAACAATTGATCTGTTTTCCGTGTTTGTTGGGTCCTATCTAAATAAAAATCGCAATTGTCTGTGAACATCCAATGTGTGGAAGATGTATTCTGCTTTGTTTGAGTACTTTGGGAAGAAAACTGGCAGTTCTAATGACTGTTGTAGGCAAAAACTGGAACAAACTTTAGGGACAAAGGATGGGTTAGGCCTGAGGGATACTCTATCTTTGTGAAAAACCAGGTATGGTGGTTTGACAGATAGAGCTTGAAGCTCTGAAACCCTTCTGGCTGAAGTAATCGCGACCAGAAAGGCAGTTTTCCAAGAAAGGAATTTCAAATCACAGGTTGTTGCCAGTTCGAAGGGGGAGGAGGTTAAGGCACGTAATACCACATCGAGATTCCCACGGAGGAGCAGGATGAGAAATCGGAGGTCGTAAAAGCGCAGCACCTTTTATGAAGGTTTTACACAATCTGTTGCTCATCAAAGGTGGGTTTATAGATTCATGAAAATTGGAAATAGCTGCCAATTGGACCTTGATGGTAGAGACTGAAGAACCTTGATTGAATAAGGAAGTTAGAAATTTTAGGACTTCTGATACCGGGACAGTGATGGGATCTAGACCCCGGAGTTGAGCCCAAATAGCAAATCTCTTCCATTTGCTAGTATACAATTTCCTAGTGGCAGACTTGTGGGCCGAGGATAAGATGCGTATGACTTCCGGGTCTAAAGTATGATCTCTGACTATAGTCGGAAGAGGAGGAGCCAAGCTGTCAACTTCAAAGAGTGAAGGGACCGATGGAGTTGTCCCGACTGATGAATTAATAGGTCCGGGATCTGATCCAGGAACCATGGACTGTCCAGAGAATACTTCCGAAGATAGGGAAACCATACCTGACAAGGCCAGTAGGGGGCAACTAGAATTATTTTGCTCCCTGAGTGAGTCGCCTTTTGGATCACTCTGGGAAGGAGGGGAACCGGAGGGAAGGCGTAAAGCAAACCGGTGGGCCAAGGATGGGCTAGGGCGTCCATGGGAATCTCCCCCGGAGCTGGAGTGAGAGAGAAGAATTTTCTGCACTTCGCGTTCAGCAGGGTTGCAAAAAGGTCGCAACAAGGAGTTCTCCATCTGTTGAAGATCTGAGTTGCCACTGCATCGTTCAGAGACCACTCGTGAGGAGAGAGAATAGTTCTGCTTAGTCTGTCTGCTATCACATTGGATCTCCCAGGGATATGAGTCGCTACCAGAAAACATCTGGTCGCCACTGCCCATTCCCAAACTCTCATGACCTCTCTGCAAAGGGGGTAGGATCTGGTCCCTCCCTGCTTGTTCAGATACCAGACTACTGACATGTTGTTGGACTGAATGGCAATTACGCCCTGAGGGAGGTAATCGTGGAGGGCTTTTAGAGATAGAAGCACCGCTCTCATTTCTAGAATGTTGATGTGAAGGAGACTCTCGTCGGAATGCCAACTGCCTTGGACTGACCTGCCCAGGTAATGCCCCCCCCACCCCGTCTGGGAGGCGTCCGTAGTCAATGTGGCCATTGGAGGAGGAGGAACGAAGGGTCGTCCCTGATCCAGATTGGAGGACACCAGCCACCAGCGAAGGTCCCGTTTGCAGGTTTCCATGATCCGTATGAGGTGACAGAGGGAGATCCTGAAAGGACCACTGGGTCGATAGGAGCCACTGGAGAATTCTCATATGCAATCTTGCTAAGGGGACTAGAAGAACAGTGGCTGACATGGAGCCTAATAGCTGCAGGACCATTCTAGCTGGGGCTTTGGATTTGAGAAGCAAGGCTTGGACTTGAGCCTGAATCGTCTGTATCCTTTCTGTAGGAAGATAGGCCCGCATTTGGTTTGAGTCTCTCTCTACTCCGATGAACCTTATGCGCTGAGATGGCAGCAACACAGACTTTGGCCAATTGAAGGTGATTCCAAGGGAAGTGCCTAGTGATATGGTGGCTGCTAGGTTCTGAAATAGTAGATGCCTGGAGGTAGAAGTTAGGAGCCAGTCGTCCAGATACGGAAACACCTGGAATCCTAGACTCCTCAGGTGAGCAGTCACGACCGCCAAACATTTGGTGAACACCCTGGGGGCTGTGGTGAGACCAAAGGGCAGTGCGCAGAACTGAAAATGACTGTCTCCCAGGCTGAAGCGCAAATGTCTCCTGGACGCCTGATCTATCAGGATGTGATAATAGGCGTCCTTCAGATCTATGGAGCACATCCAAACACCTTTCTCCAGCAGTGGGAGAATGGATTGTAAGGTGACCATTCGGAACTTGGACTTCTTGACTGAACGATTTAGGTTGCTGAGATCCAAAATGGGCCTCAAGTCCCCGGTCTTTTTTGGCACCAAAAAGAATCTTGAGTAAGTCCCTAATCCGATCTGGTCTGCAGGGACCGGTTGGATGACTCCTTTTTGAAGCAGCTTTGAGATTTCTAAGGCTGCGATTTCCCGTTGACTGGGTGGCGGGTCCGGGATTTTCTTGGACGGCGGAGGGGGGTGTGAAAAGGGGATGGCGTAACCTCCGGCGATGATTCGAAGCACCCATCGGTCCTGAGTGATACCTTCCCAGGCTTTTAGGTGCCTCGAAAAATGACCCCCGACTGGCTCCGGAGCTGCACAGTCGGGCAATCCTTCAGGGATTGTGGAAGGCTGAAGAGCCACGAAAGGACTCGCGGTCTCCAGTGTTGCGGGGGCCTCTGCCGCCTCTGGGACGGCGTCTTCCAGAAAAATTTCCCCCTCCTCTGCCTCTAGAAGGGGGATCGTCCTGCTGTGAGGGATAAGACTTCTGGGATTTACGGAACCACATTTTCCCTCCTCTTTTAGCCTTGGGGTAAGGCCGAAAGGGAGTGGAAAATCGTGCCCCTACGGCAGTCAAAGTCTTACCTTCTTGCTCACAGCGGGTCAATGTGTTCTTTACCTTGGGTCCAAACAAAGAGGACCCATCAAAGGGAGCGTCGGCAAAGGAAGACTTAAAGGCTTCCGCAAAATGACACAGGCGGAGCCAGGCTTGCCTCCGTAGAGCAACACCCGTACCGCCGCTCTACTGCCCTCGGCTGCATATGAAATGAGCCTCATGGACGAGTTTGATATCGATGACAGCGTAGCCAACTGAGAGCCAACCGTCTGGGCCAGCTGCTAAGGTAGGTTACCCAAGAGGGTATCTGAAAGCTCCTTGATCAGATCCCTCTGAAATCTAGTGAAGTGCGTCAAATAGTTCAGGGACCTTAAGGTAAAGGCCGCTGAACTGAGGGTGCGCTTCCTGCATCGTCCATGCTCCTAGACTCCTTATTAGGAGGATGGACGGACGTCAAAGCCTCTGCTACATCTTGTTGGGTAGCAGATGCCACCACCAGGGCATCTACAGCCACACCTTTGGTCAGAAACTCCTTCTCTGGGGGTGCTGATAAAAATTTATTTGGGCGAGCAGGCACCGGTTCCACAGTCTGGATGCTCCCACACCCTTCGACAGATCAAATCTAGGAGCTCGTCAAAGGGCGGAGACACCCAGGAGGCGGAGGGCTGAGCCCCGAAGACCTTGAGGAACACAGACTCGTCAGCGGAAGGGGGTTTGGAATGCCAACCGCCTCGTTGTTTGAGGGCTTCCAAGATGTCTGCAAAGGAGACATCATCTGAGGACGACTTAGGGGACCCCTCCGCATCAAGATCGGTGTCCGACGTGAGACACTCATCGGGGGAGTAGACGTGCTTCCTCTTGCACAGTCTTTTCCTTGGGGGTTCCTCCGAAGAAGCTTCAGAAGGACCTCCAGGAGGGGGGGAAACCCCACTGGGGGTGACCTCAGGCCCCGGGGCTCCGCTGTCTAGCGACAGGGGGACTACGAAAGACCCAGTCTCCGTGTGTAGGGAAGGTGCTGGTGAGACCGTGGAGGTAGCCAAAGAGGATTTGGCCAAAGCACTCCTCATGGCCCTGAAGGCCGGACCGCCAGAGTCCTGGGAAGGTCCAACCCCTGGGGCCAGAACAGTAGACAGCACCCCCGCAGCAGACGCACCGAGAGGAAGGCTAGGAACCAAAAACATCGGTCCCAAAGCGTCCCCCCCGGGGCCGACCGAGGAGGTCCGTGTACCGAACTCAGACTCGAGAGCCGGGGTTGGAGTAAGGGTCGGAGCCGACCCAAAAACCTCCATCAGCTCCACCAGCACCGGCTCCAACGGTGCCGAGGCTGTTGGAGAAGGAACCAGAACTACAGGGTGGGCCATCGGCTCCGAAGCCGAATGGGCTGGAGCCGAAACTAATTTCTGGAATACAGGAGACTGAAAAAGTCTTAGGAGCACCCTGTCGATGTCCGAATCCGACATCTTGGAAGATCGGGAGGAGACCAACCAGGCCCGAACAGACTTCTCCATCGGCTCCGAAGGACTGGGGGACCGGCTCCGAATAGACTCTACCAGTATCGGTGCCGAGGGAGATTCCATAGCAACTTCCCTCGGTGCTGAAGAGGGCTTCGGCGCCGAAGGGGAAGAGTCTGAGCCGGCAACCCTCATCGGCTCCAAAATCAGTGGAGCCGATGAAGGTGACCCGCCTCTCGAAGCCCCAGCCATCGGCTCCGAAACCAGAGGAGTCGAGGCTGGAGGCATCTAGGCAGACCGTTCCGCCCTCGGCTCCGAAGTCCGTGGAGCCGATGGAGAAGCCTGCCTAGATTTCTTAGTGGTCGGTTCCGACAGGCTGGTCGGAGCCGACTATTTCTTTTTCTTAGCTGGAGAGGAAGAGGAAGATAAGGCCTCTTCGAAGGAGGGTTTGATCAGCCCTTTTAAGATCAATTTATTCTTCCTCTTTTGGAGGACCCTAGAGGAAAAAGCGTGACACGCTGCAGGACTCCTGAAGGTGTTTGGCGCCTAAACAGTACACGCATAAGGAGTGATAGTCTGTGATGGACATTTTATAGTTGCATCTCGTGCACTTCTTGAATCCTGAGGGTCTATGTTCCTTAGACATAATGCCTGTAGACTACTCACTATAACAAAGAAAAACACAATGTACAAAGATTTTCACAACAATAAAACTTTTTTTTTAAACGATAGGCGAAAGCCCAAGAAACTTAAGCAAATACAAATACACGAAAAAGAGGGCCAAGAACCCTCTAACTCAAACAGGTACTTGACCTCTCCGAAATAACCAGAAGACTCACTAAAGAACTAGGGGAAGGCCCCTCTAACTTAAACGGAAACCTTTCCCTGTCCAGTCACACAAATTTACCACAAAAAATTCAACACACTTATACACAACGATAGCTGTTAAAACAGCTTTTGGGTAAAGATTAAAGAATTTCCTGACAGAAAAACTTTCAGAAAAAAAGCACTTAGCTCAGCCAAGTTCGAGACCACGTCCTAGCTTGTAAGTGGCAAACGAGATCTGGGGAAGTAGTGGTGGTGCATCCTGGGATATAGAATAGCTCAGCCAATAAGAGGCTTCGCTCTATAGCATAGCGTGCCGAGTCGGAGCCGAGGATCGGCTCCGAGCCCATCAGTACAGAATGTAGGCGAGATAGGATCACATAACATCAAAAGTTAATAGCCTTATACAACCAACTTGAAATAGTCCGTTTTGACACAGGTTGTCCATTCTTACGCTCACAAGAAATGAATAATTGATCTGAAAATCTGAGACTCTTAGTTCTGTCAAGATGGTACCAGAGTTGTCTGTGAGCATCCAAGGTAGAGAGGGGTTTAAGTTAGGTTATGGAAACTTTACTTCATTGAAATTCATATAGTCGAAACCACACAAATGACAACTTAAAATATCAAAAAAAAAAGTAATAAACAGAAAAGTTATGTACTCACCATAACATTCCATTTGAGTTGTTCATCTCGCCTTCATTCTTTACTGATGGGTTTGGAGCCGATCCTCAGCTCTGACTCAGCCACTGCAAAAGCTCAAGGTATTCAACCAGCTCGAGGCCAACTCCCTATCCCATGATGAATCCTGATCTTCCCTCAGATCTCGTTTGCTGCGAGACTACTTAGTAATATAAATATGCCACTCAGAGTTGGCTAAGAGACAAAGCACTCTATACGGACCTCAAGTAGACTGGATGGGGGTTGGAGGGTGGGACTTGAATGAAGGCGAGATGAACAACTCAAATGGAACATTATGGTGAGTACATGACCTGTTTATGTGAAGTTCTATCTCGGCATTCATTCTTTACTGATGGGTAGCATTCCAAGCACCATCTTATCGGTTGGCTCATGGGAGTATATTCTTCAGAATGCACTCTAGGCACTCCTCAGTATGGAGAACATCAATATCTGTGCAGTAACAGAAACCTGGTTTAAGGCTCCAGAGAGCACTCCAGCACTACCAGGCTATAACTCATGCCGTACTTTTCGGCCACAAAACCCAGACAGAAACACAAAAGGCGGGGGTGTATCCATATTCATCAAGCATACCCACACCTCCAGGTTAGTGGTGCAGCAAGATGCCTCAGAGGAGATCATCCATGTGCAATTAACAACGGGCAAAACTGCAATTCAAACTGTAGCTTGTACAGATCACCCACCATGACCCAGGACCTCCATTCTGCATTTCTGGAGACACTGGAAAATATGAAGGTCCTATCAAACGCCCTAATATTGGGTGATTTCAATTACCCAAACATCAACTGGGAGAACTACTCAAGTACTAAACTCCCTTGCACAACGCTTCCTAGAATTAAAAAAACATGAACGCCCTGGACCAACTGGTCAACACCCCCACCAGAGGTGACAACATATTGGACCTGGTCATCATCATGGGCGACCAATGTTCCCTACCGGAGGTCAACCTGTCTCTGGTTAGATCAGACCATAGACTAATCACTCTGGATATCCACATTCCGCCCCCACCCCCAATCAAGGAAACCACCGTGAAAAACTCTTCAAAAGCAAACTTCACGTTACTTAAGACAGAGGTGGAAAGGTTCACTGCCCCCATGCTAAAGGACAGCGCTGTCCAAGCTGCTGAATCCCTTACAAAGGCACTCTGAGCACCTGCACCACATGAATCGTGCTATCCCAAGCAAAACCAATAATCACTCCTCCAAGAAAAGGAAACCAGTCTGGTGGACCCCTGCCATAAACAAGCTATACAATAGGAGGAGGAAACTAGTACAGAAGAGAGTAAAATCCCAAGAAGGAAAGACATCTCTGATCAGTATCAGCAAGAAACTATGATCCCTCACAAAATCATCCAAGGCTAGCTTTGAAAGAAAAATTGCCAAGGACTCCAAAGATCACCACAAAGCGTTCTTTAGCTATGTCAAGAACCTAAATGGAAACTCTCAGATCTGCTCTGAGTTAGTGCAGAATGGCACAAAATACACTGAACCGGCTGATATTGACAACATTCTGGCAGACAGGTTTAGTACAAACTTCACCCCCCTATATGGTCCATAACCATACTAGAAGAACGTAGAGCCCCGGGCAATCACTGACAGGTTGAAACAGCCCTACCCAAAGCCAAAAACACAGCTTCAATGGGACCGGACGGTGTCCCAAGCTGCGACTTACAAGCTCCAAAATGAACTAACCCCTCACCTAAACACACTGTTCAAACTCAGCCTCTCTACAGGCTACGTATGCATAGAGTGGCGCACAGCAACAGTTATCCCGCTCCACAAAGGAGGAGCCACAGCGGACCCCTGGAGCTATCACCCTACAAGCCTGACTAGCCTAGTCTGCAAGGTTATGGAGCACATCATGGAACTCATTAACAGACATTGGGAACCTCCAAACATTGGACCCTACCCAGTTTGGCTTTAAGGGCAGATCATGCCTCCTAAACCTGGTGGACTTCTTTGAGACAGTTACCAAGGCTTTGGACAAGGGAAAAGAGGTCCACACAGCCTACCTACCTAGACCTCGCAAAGGCTTTCAACACCATTCCCCATTCTGGTATTATAGACAAACTCACCAGCCTGAACATAAGCTCCTACATCACGAGATGGGTTGCCAACTGGCTCACGGATGGAACCCACACAATGAGAGTTGCAGGTTCTAGGTCCAACTAAACCGGTTACAAGTGGTGTCCCCCAGGGCTCAGTCCTGGGACCCCTCCTGTTCGGTATATACTTCTCAGAGGTACAGGCAAGCACAGGAGCACTATGGCTGAAAAAGTTCACAGACAACAGCAAACTGGGGGCCAAAACTGACTCTCCAGCTGATACAGACATCCTCCAGAAGGGTCTCACTGAGACGGATACCTGGTGTCAAAATCATGGCCTCAAGCTAAATGCCAAAAAGTGCATAGTCATCCCCTTTGGAAATAAAGTACCCGTGAACTACCACATACGCGGTAGTCCCCTAAATACAGAAAATGTAATAAGGGATCTGGGGACCCAAGTAGATCGTAATCTCTCCTTTGATAATCATATTGCCAAGGTGGTTAGAAAAACCTTCTATGTGGCCCACCTAATCACAAAAGGGTTCACATCTAGAACAAGAGAGGTTATTGTGCCCCTCTACTCATCAGACCCATCATAGAGTACAACGCCCCATTTGGGATGTACCTTACATGACACCTGCAACAGCTGGAAAGACTACAGAAGTACCTCACAAAGAGGATTACTGGCCTCAAACAGATGCCCTATGCAGCCCGACTGAAGAAAAGTACAGTTTTGTACCTACCATAAATGTAGATGTTAGAGTCTTCACCCTGCTGCAGTCATCACACTTGGGTTATCCTGCCGTCATGCAGTCCCGCAGTCAGCCCGAATTCCAAAGTCTTGGTCCGGCTTCGGTTGCCGTCGCTTCTTCCCTGACGTCAGTGCGCCAGGGGTACACAAGAGGCATCTGACGCCATTTTCTTCAGTTTTTCTTGCCCCAGATGTCAGGTGCCCCCAAAAGGTAGGCAAAACACACACACACATATATATATAAAAAATAAAACAAAACCCTTAGGTACAAGCAAATACACCACAGAGATAGAATAGGATAAAGTGGTAGAGATAAGTTCAGCTAGTTTAGAGGGGATGGATGGAGGGAGGGTGAACACTCGAACTTCTACATTTATGGTAGGTACAAAACTGTACTATGTTCATCGTGTTACCCTGCTGCAGTAATCACACTTGGATTGAATCCCAAAGCTAAGGAGGGGAGGTGGAGTCAAACAGGGTTAGAAGAAGCTAGTAGGCCCTGCAAAACTGCAGTGGCAAAACCAGCTCTAGTCTTAGAGTAAAGAGGTAAGTGATGGTGTTTGGTGAAGGTGTGCACTGAACTCCAAATAGCAGCTTCCAGAATATCCTTGGTTGGCACTCCCCTGAGAAAGACTGCTGATGTAGCTGTAGCCCTGGTGGAGTGGGGCCTAATGTTAGCAGGTACTGGTTTCCCATGATGTGCGTAGCAGAAACGTATGCAAAGTCCTATCCATTTAGAAATGGTCTGTTTTGGGATAGTTTTTCCTTGTGATTCTGTAGCATAGGCTACAAAGAGCTGGTCAGTTTTTCTGAAAGCCTTAGTTTTATCCAAGTAATTGTAAGTAATGTAATTGCCTGTGAATGTCCAAAGAGTGCAGGAGTCTTTCTCCTTTGTTCTGGGGATTTGGGAAGAAGGTGGGCAAGTGAATGGTTTGGTTTAGGGCCACACTGGATACCACCTTTGGCATAAAGGAAGGATTAGTTCATAGAGAAACTCTGTCTTGATGAAAAATGAGGAAAGGTTCCACTGCCATTAGGGCCTGTAGCTCTGAGACTCTTCTAGCTGAAGTTATTGCTAGTAGTAGGGCAGTTTTCTATGAAAGAAATTTTAAATCAGTTGAAAAAGCTGGTTCAAAGGGCGGCAGTGTAAGCTTTTCTAGGACAAAGTTGAGATCCAAAGTAGGTGTTGGAGCTCTCCTTGGTGGTCTTAAGTTCTTAGCCCCTCTGAAATACCGTCTTAGGAGTGGATGTGAAAATAAAGGAGGATCCGTGCTGTAATGAGCTGAAATTGCCGAGGCGTGGATCTTAACAGATGGAAAGGAAAGTCCTTTGTGTAACATCTCAGTTAAATATTGTAGAATCTGAGGAATGTTCGGCTCCAGGGGATTTAGGCCTTTAGCCTGGTTCCAGGCGCAAAATCTTTTCCATTTGTCTGAGTAGGTTTTCCTGGTGCTGGGCCTCCTGGCCTCCAGAATGACATCCATAACAGCTTTGGATAAAGGTGTTGGCTGGTTGTTTAGGTAATTTGCCATGCAGCCAGGTTTAAAGTCTTGAGCTGGCTGTGTAGAATCAGAATGTCTCGCTGGGTGAGCAGGTGAGGAATTTGTGGCAAAATCCATGGTGGGCCCTTGGCCATGTTCCTTAAAATTGGATATCAATGTTGGCGTGGCCAGTCTGGTGTAACGAGAATCATTTGTGGCCTCTCTAATCTGACTTTCAGCAGTACCTTTGCTAGAAGAGGCAGTGGAGGGAAGGCATACACTGTTAATGTTTTCCAACTGAATGAGAGGGCGTCCACTTTAAAAACCTAGTGGATGGAAGGTCCTTGTGCAAAATTTTTGAAGTTGGTGGTTGTGGGGGCTTGCAAACAGATCTATGTCTGGGCGTCCCCATTTCTGAGCCATCATTGCGAATGCTTGTGGATCTGGTTTCCATTTGTGTGGATCCATGATGTTTCTGCTTAGGTCGTCTGCCAATGTGCTCTTCTTTCCTGGCAGGAATTGTGCTTGTAATTGAACCTGGTAAGACAGTGCAGTGTTCCACAAGGTCATTGCTTGCCTGCATAGAGGGTAGGAATGTGTGCCCCCTTGCTTGTTTATGTACCACATAACTGTGGTGGTGTCTGTCCTTATTAGTAGTTGTCCTGAGTGTAGAAGGTCCTTGAAAGCTGTTAGGGCATTCTGCACTGCTAGCATTTCTTTTTGATTGATATGCAGGCGTCTCTGATCTGTAGTCCATTTGCCCTGAATGTACTGTCCTGCCATGTGTGCTCCCCAGGCATAGTCCGATGCATCTGTTGTCAGTTTGTCTTGCTGTGGGTAAGGTGAAAGGCTGACCCTTGTTGAGGTGACATGCCTGTATCCACCATAGAAAACTCCTGTTGAAGGCAGGGAATGAGTGGAATCATTGTTTCCAAGCTGTGGCTGTGCTGAGTCCATGCACTTTTCAGGTACCATTGTAATTTCCTCATATGCAGTTTTTGCAAATGGTAGTAGTAGTATGCAAGATGCCATGAATCCCAAGGCCTGCAGAATTTTTCTTGCAGGGAGTTGGGTCTTTGTTGCCATTATTTTGAAATATTGAAACAGCTGTTTGTCTGGCATGAGATAAGCCATCTGGGCCATTGTATTCAAGCTGGCACCCAGGAATATTATGTTTTGTGAGGGCACTAGTTTTGATTTCTTTTCGTTTACTGTGTACCCTAGGCAACTTATGTGTTTGACAAATGCCAGATGCTGTAAAAGAAAGTCCTTGCTTTCTGTTTGAATAAGACAGTCGTCCACGTATGGGTATATCTGAATTCCTCTGTCTGCAGTATGCAATTACTGGTGCCAGGCATTTTGTGAAGACCCTGGGCACAGTAGATAAGCCAAAGGGCAGTGCAGAGAATTGATAATGCGTTGAACCTGCAATGAAGCGGAGGTATCTTCTGCAATTTTGTCTGATAGGGACATGCAAGTATGCCTCCTTGAGGTCCAAAGTGACTAGCCAAGCATTCTTGCCCAGCATGGGAAGAAGCCTGCTGTAGTGTTAGCATCTTGAATTTTGGCACTTGCAGATAGGTGTTCAGAATTGAAAGATCTAGAATGGGTCTCCATGCCCTGTCCTTTCTTGGAACTAGGAAGAGTCTTGAGTAAAATTCTTGTCGTTGCTCCTGTGTAGGTACCTGCTGAATGGTTCTCATGTTCATGAGAGCTGTAATTTGTTTTTGTGCCTCTGCCCATTGATTTGGTGGCAGGTTTGGCATTCCTTTGATCCTTGGTAAGGTATGAAAGTGGAATCTGTATCCTTGAGAGACCATGTTTAGAACCCATTTGTCTTTTGTGATGATGTGCCAGTTGTCTGCAAAAAATGCTAGTTTTCCTCCCAGGGGTGTTGCCAGGAGAGATTTGCTTGGTAGTTTGAGGATAGAGTCATTGTGTCTGCCTTCTGCTAGCTTGGGGCCTGTCTTCTCCTCCTTTCTGGGTAGCAGAACCTCATTGGTGAGGTTTGCAAGGGCCCTGTGACTGACCTCTGCCCCTTGGGCGTCTGTATTTGCCCCTCTGTGATCTGTCTGAAGCTGGAAAGGACCAATTCTTTGCTGGCCAATTTCTGCTGAAGTGAGGGAGTTGTACCTGCAAGAAATCCTTGACCGTTTGCATAGATTTAGCCTTATCATCCATTTTCTTTAAAACCTCTTCTGCTTTCACACCAAATACATCTTGTTGTAAAGGTGCATCTAATAATTTTGCTTGAACATGGTCAGGGAGGGTCTGCTCTTTTAACCAAGCATGTCTATGAATGAGAGAGCCAGTAACAGCTGCTCTACAGGAAGCTTGCAATGAATCAAATCCGCATTGTAAAGTATGCTTGCCCACCTGTTCAGCTGCATGCAACAGATCCTGCATTTCCTTGAATTCAGGCTGTTCTGAATTTGTGCTCATTTTTTGTTTTAAGTGAGACATCAGGAATTGTTGATATTTCAACATGTGAAACTGGCAATTTAATGCTCTCATAGCCAGAGTTGCAGAGGTGTATATTTTCTTTCCCCATCTATCTAGGGTTCTGGAATCTCTTTCAGAGGGCACAGGATTTTTAGCCATAGAAGCTTTTGCTCCCTTAGGACCCTGGGATATGGTTTCTGGGTCAGCTATAGGGCTTTTATAAAGGAATTTGTGTGAGTCAGGTACTCTGTAGTATCTGTCTGGTTTGGCTGGAGCAGGAGGTAGAGAGTCTGGATTTAAACTGGACTCCAAGTAGACATCATCCACAATATCTAAGACAGGAGGGATAGCAAGAGGTCTGTGCTGGGGTAATAAAAGGAACTCTCGGTGCCTTTTCTTAGCATCGGAGTAATCCTGGCCTTCCCAGTAGAAATGTTCTCTCATGGTATGTAATGTTACCCCAAAGGAGTAGTCTTTCAAGGGGAGATGCTGAGGGAATAGAGTTTTCAGCATCAGAATCCTCATAAGGTAGAAAAGTGTAATCCTGTTCCTCAGAAGAATCTGAGGAGAGAGAAACCTGGTCTGAGGATGCATAATCCTCCTCTTGTCTTTGTCTTATCAGGAGGGGGATGGAAACCCCCCCGATAAGGGTAATTAAATCTTCAGCCATCTTAAGCATCTGTTTCTTAGGCATGGGGCCTTGACCTGTAGACTGATGAACAGTTTTCCTAGGGTTTAAAGGAGTTTTAAGCTTAGCATAAAATTTAATCTTGAGTGTAGTCTGTCTGAAGACACCTTCTGCAACCGAAGGTGTTCCTCTGCACTGGTGTCTAATTCTGCTCCGGTGTCAGTAGATGGCTGCGGCCTAGTAGACTCTGCTTGGGAGTCGGCAGCTGTCTGGGGTTCCAGCTCTGCGGTCATCAGGGGCTGCGTAGGCACCTCACTGAAAACCGGAGAACCGGCGACAGGCCCAGCTAAGGCCTCAGAGTCTTGCTTATTCCTAGGCTGCCTGTCCTTATCCTTGCGTTTTTTTATGAATTGCGGTCGTCGGCTGCTCCGACTGCATGAAATAATTAAATTTCCTACCAAAGTAATGCCGTGCGAAGTCAAAACTGCGTTTGATAGTGCATTTATTAAACTTAGCGCAAAACCGACAACTTGTGATGTCGTGGTGTGGGCCTAGGCAAGGAATACAATAGGAATGGAAGTCCTTATGAGGTATTTGCTTCCCACAAGAAATGCAATTGGACATCGGACTGAGGCAAGAAAATGTTCCCCAACGGGGTACTTAGCTTTATTGAAGACTTCGGACTGAAATTCAAATCGAAAAATCTCAGGTGTCGACCAACCGGCACTTGCGAACCGCTTCTGCTTCAGGCATCACGGGGCAAGAAAGACTGAAGAAAATGGCGTTGGATGCCTCTTGTATACCCCTGGCGCACTGACATCAATGAAGAAGTGACGGCAACCGATTCCGGACCAAGACTTTGGAATTCGGGCCAACTGCGGGACGGCCTAACGGCAGGATAACCCAAGTGTGATGACTGCAGCAGGGTAACACGATGAACATCTCCAGCTGTACTCAGTTGCATACTGCTTACTCAGAGGTGATCTCATCCTGACATACAAGTCCATGTCCAACCCAGAATTGATGGACATGCTCCACCTAAAAACAAATCCCCCAAGAGCCACACGCTCTAGGGATCTAAACCTCACCACAACAATAAATAGGACGTGCTGGAGGGATAGATTCCTGTCCCAGAGACTCCCCATGCTTTGGGACAGGATTCCAATCTACATTAGGCAGAGACCCTCACCCAACACTCAAGAGAAACCTTGACGAGTGGATGGGAAACAGAAAATTTACCCTGGGAATGACTGCAGTGGCTCTGCTGGACAGAGGCACAGGGAACTAATCTAAGAGGGTGGCAAAAGCAAACACATTCTGGCTAGGCTTATAGATGCCCTCAGGCAGATAGCCTAGTACTTCCCTATGAACTATGGAACCAAAGGAGGCCCTGTTCCTGGAAGCCTTGTCTACTTTGTAATGAGTGATAAAGGTATGAGATGTTGACCAGGTAGCTGCTGCACAAATAGAGTCTAATGGCAACTTCGCAGAAAAGGCTAAGGAGGTTGAAATAGCTCTAGTAGAGTACAGCTTCACTTTTTGTTGCAAAGGGGCATTTTGTGAATTGTAAATGAAGGAAATGCAATCCGATAGGTACCTTGACAAGTTTACTTTTGTCAATGAGGCACCCTTCTTTGACTCTGAAAAGGAAAAAAAATAGCTGATCCATTGACCTGACTTGTTTTGTTCTGTCTAGATAAAATCGTAGTTGTCTATGTACATCAAGTTTGTGCATAGTGTGTTCCATCCTGTGTGTATTGGGGAAAGAAAACTGGCAACTCAAAAGATTGGTTGAGATTTGCCTCTGAACAAACTTTTGGTAAAAAGGATTGATTAGTTCTGAACGAAACTCTCATTATAGAAAATCAGACCAAAGCAAATATCCAAACTCCCAGAGAAACAGTTGTAGCTCCACAATTCACAGATCACGCCAACTAGTTATCGATGTTCTTAACGCAAAATCAGTTTATTTTTCCACAATATAACGAAGCGTTTTCGCCAGTCAAAATAGAATAGCTTCTTCGGAGAAACATTACAACTTTTTAAATATTGGCGCTCTTTATACACACAAAAAACGGACATGCTCTGTGTAAAGTACACGTCACTTCCTTACCATAAGATTTTTTATGTATATTTTCTTTCTTCTTTTTTAAGAAATTTTAAAATCTTCTCACATTTATATGTCTAGGACATTTTTATAAAGGAAGTATGTGTATACGTAAAAAATCTTATGGTAAGGAAGTGACGTGTACTTTACACAGAGCATGTCCGTTTTTTGTGTTTATAAAGAGCGCCAATATTTAAAAAGTTGTAATGTTTCTCTGAAGAAGCTATTCTATTTTGACTGGCGAAAACGCTTCGTTATATTGTGGAAAAATAAACTGATTTTGCGTTAAGAACATCGATAACTAGTTGGCGTGATCTGTGAATTGTGGAGCTACAACTGTTTCTCTGGGAGTTTGGATATTTGCTTTGGTCTGTTTGTTGGTATTCATGGCTTCGGATTCACTATCCAGTCCGGCTAGTCCGAACATCTTTGGGTCTACGAATTTAGAAAGACCCAGTTCTAACAATGATATGGCAGCATTGTTAGTTGTCATTACACAAAGACTTGATCAACTGAATTCACGGTTGGATAACATTGACCGCGGAAATGGCAGTAACAACAATATTGGCGGTATGAGTGTAAGCAACGGATCTGGGAATATGGATTTTTCCTTTATTCCAGCAGGTCAACGGAATGTCAACCTTGCAGTCGACAACAGCAACTCTGTGGTGCCTGCTTCCTCAGATTCGTTGGGGGACAACAATGGTCAACACAACGTGCTTATTGGGGTTCCGGCTTTAGGCGAATGGATTACAGCCTTGGATTCCTTTGTTTTTACACAACAAGGTTCGCAGGAACTACCGGCACTACAGGAGGTTAATATGGTAACCACTGTGGATACCTTAGTAAGTAGACTTAAATTATTCGATCAAAAACTATTAAAACTAAGGAAGTTGCAGTTGGAAGTATGCTATTTGAACCAATGTGTAAAAGATAAAATTGTCCCAAAGGGACTACGTAGTACCTTTGCGCCAACTGGTTTATTAGCGGAAGATTCATTTCTAACAGAATTGCGAGCTCTGTTTGACCAACAAGGCCTCCAACTGTTGGAGTTAATGATCAAACATACGTTATATATTTCAATGCTGACAGTTGAGATCAACGACTTGGATAAACTGATTAAGATGGATATTGACTTTGTAAGGTACAAATATGACTATGCTCGCATTTTTAACAGCATAGATGCGTTGCTGGTTAAACTCAAAGTTAATAAGGGCAAAAAACTAACCAGAGACAGAATAGCTTACCAACAAAATAAAGCCTATGTAAAACTAACAACGGCATATGTACAACGTGAGGTCACCTCTACCGTTACACCATGTAATCCCAATGGACATGACCAAGGGCCCCAAGTAGACTCTGTAGTGGATACTATTCAGGATGAACAAGAACTGGATATTCCTGAGGGTCCACGGCGGAGCAATAGAATCAAGGCCAGTAAATACAACAATAACAATGGCCAACGATTCCAGGGGGAAGGCCAACAAAACCAAAAAAATGTTTTTTTAGGACAACGGAACAACAAATATCAGAAGAACTACAGGAACAGACGATGGAACAACAATCAAGCCTGAACTGTGATAACCACCTGGATACTCATCAGGACACCAGTGTTAAAATACTGGTTAACACCAAAGGGATTTTAAAATCTACAATTTTTCTAGTTTCACTATAGAACAAGAGCTAATTGATTTATTGGCTCTTGGCAACACCTTTGTACCGAGTAGTCATTTCAATCTGACAGATACTATTATTGATTTGAAATGTTTTACACGGAAGTTAAACTTAGGACTATTGTTTTCAACCCCTATACAACAGGATGGTTGCAAATTAAAATTGTCAAGTGTGTTCAATCCACCAATACATCCTGACCCGTCTCTTTTTGAAAGAGTGTGTGAGTTTGATCTTAGACATCTAGATTCCAATAGAAACAACCGTTCTAGGAATCAGAAATACAATATCTCTAAGGGACAAAAAGTGCTCTTAAATGAACTCTGTCACTTACCAGTGAGGGTTTTTAAACCCGATAAAGGGGGAGGGTTAGTCATCTTCGACAATGGTGACTATATCCATAAAATGTCTTGTATTTTGGATAGTCCAGCTTATACATCTGCTTCTGTCAATGAGATGAATATGGTCTATTCTAGAAACAGGGGTTATTTCCGTGACCTATTTTTGGCAGGGAAAATTGATAATGACACCTACCAATATATAGACATCACTACACCTAAGACGCCTGTTATCTTTGGAATTCCAAAGATTCACAAAGACCTTCACAACCCACCCATGAGAGCACTCATAGATGCTAGATCTTCTGTGACTTACCCATGTGCATGCCTAGTGGACAAAATCCTTTCCAAGTATATAAAAATGGTGCCTTACATCTGTAAAGATTCATGGTCCTTCCTCTCTGACATCAATGAGCTCCAAATAGATCCACTATGTAATTTTCTTACTATAGACGTGGTGGATCTTTATACATCTATACCCCATTTGGAAGCCATTGAGTGGATAGGCACTTTTTTGACCAGTCTAGAGGTTCCGAAAAATGAGATTGATACAGTCACGGACCTACTGGATATAATACTAACATCCAATTTCTTTACATTTGACAAAAAATACTTTTTGCAAACACAAGGCATAGCAATGGGTTCACCATGTGGCCCGTCGGTAGCAAATATCTTTGTAGCCTACTGGGAAAAATGATTTATTCTTGGAAACGCAAACTACACACACCGGATAGTCTACTACACAAGATTTCTGGACGATATCTTTATGATATTTAAGGGTTCAGAACAGGATGCGTTGGAACTTCTTGATTATATGAACACCACCACTGAATTCTTCAGGTTTACACACAAATTTTCTACATCCAATATGGATTTGGATGTTAAACTAGAAAATAATTTAGAAGATGGGTTGCTGACTTCCTCAATACACAGGAAACCAACTTATTGCAACTCATTTCTTCACTATTCTAGCCAACATCCATATAAACAGAAACGCTCTATCATCAAAGGACAACTGATTAGAGCAGTAAAAATGTGTAGCACTGAAGATAAATTCAATATTGAATGTCAGCTTCTTTATGACATGTTTAAAAATAGGGACTATCCTGAAGTATTAATCAATGAGTTAATAGTAGAGGTGAGGAACAAGAGAGAGAACGGTTTTTATACACCTTTGCTAAATATTCCAACTAGCAGTGGTGGTAATGTGCTTACATGTACTCCTGTGATAGAAAGTATGGATTTGGAACCTACTTTAACACAGTTCAATGAAGGGACACGGAGCTATTCCTGTAGTTTTATTACAACATACAATATTGAGTCCAAAGAAATTAGTTCTATTCTCTACAAAAATTGGTTTTTCATTTCTAGTAACAGATTTTTATTAGAAATATTGGGGACAAAACCAACTGTTGTGTACAGGAAGGGGAGGAATTTGAAAACCCTGTTGGAAGGAAACAAAAATGTTGACCCCTTTTCGAAACAAAAAGGGACATTTATTTGTGGGCGCTGCAACTGGTGTAGCAGT
Organism: Protopterus annectens; assembly: GCF_019279795.1. Classification (NCBI taxonomy): domain Eukaryota; kingdom Metazoa; phylum Chordata; order Ceratodontiformes; family Protopteridae; genus Protopterus; species Protopterus annectens. The sequence goes on from NC_056747.1 coordinate 327,558,557, forward strand.
GTGAAAATAGGGAGTTCATTCCGAATTAATGGCAAAAAATACTCGATTGGTCACAAGATAAATTGTGAAACTAGGTCTACTGTTTATCTTGCTACCTGTTACAGCTGTCCAGCGTACTATGTTGGTAAAACGGACCGAAAGTTTAGGGAGAGGATTTACCAACATATGTACGCTATCAGGAAACAAAATAATGAAAATGCTTTAGCAAAGCATATAGACCAACATATAGGACAAATTTTACTTTATAGCCATCGATCATATTCCACAGAGCAGTAGAGGAGGACCTACATCAATTAGATTGGAAACCAGGGAGTTGGAATGGCAAATAAAATTGAACGCCTTCAACTTCCCTGGTCTGAATGACAACTGTAACATCGCTTGTCTCCTTAAATTAAAAAGTTACCTTAGATAGTTTAACTCCTGGGAAAACATTAGATAGTATCCAGGGATATAACAAGTGACTTCCCCAATTGTATACATTCACTTTATGGAAGTGAATTGGGTATACAATGGCATGGTTGAAGTCTATTAAGGTATTTTATTATTTTGCCATTGTTGTATAGTACAGGTTTTAGATAGACACACCAATGTTTAACACTGAGTGAGGGTGCCTTAGCGACATGTATTAAGGATATCTTTGTCGCCCCTAAATGCTCTAGTTTTATGAACTGCATTTATGATAAAAAATATACTTCTTTCATATTTAAGATGAAGTAATGGTATAAGAGCGTGGTTGACTGATGTAACAGCCACCTACTCTAAGATCATATCACACATTGTATAAGAAATAATGTTATGGATACGGTAGGAGATTCTAGCCCTGTGTATGAGGTGGCCTTTTTAAAAGAAGGGAGTTGTTTGGATCGATACGGACAGTTCCCTTCCAAAAATTCCTTTTTTAAATTCCTTTTTTAAATTCTTTCTTCTTTTTTAAGAAATTTTAAAATCTTCTCACATTTATATGTCTAGGACATTTTTATAAAGGAAGTATGTGTATACATAAAAAATCTTATGGTAAGGAAGTGACGTGTACTTTACACAGAGCATGTCCGTTTTTTGTGTGTATAAAGAGCGCCAATATTTAAAAAGTTGTAATGTTTCTCTGAAGAAGCTATTCTATTTTGACTGGCGAAAACGCTTCGTTATATTGTGGAAAAATAAACTGATTTTGCGTTAAGAACATCGATAACTAGTTGGCGTGATCTGTGAATTGTGGAGCTACAACTGTTTCTCATTATAGAAAAACAGTTAAGGAGGTTTGATGGATAGGGCTTAAAACTCAGAAATCTGCCAAGTAGAAGTAATGGCGATCAGAAAATAGTCTTCCATGAAAGGAATTTCAAAGAACAGGACGAGGCTGGTTCAAAAGGGGGCAGTACGATTCTGGAGAGAACAAAATTTAGATTCCATGGCATGACTGAAGCTCTGATTGGTGGCCTCAAATGAATGGCACCTTTAAGAAAGGCTTCAGCAAGTCGATGTGACATGACATTAGAGCCCTGGAAACCAAAATGAAAATTTGATATCGCTGCTAATTTAACTCTGATGGTAGCTGCAGCTGCTCCTTTGTTGAAATGTTTAGTTAGAAATTACAATACAGATGGAATCGGAGCTAGGTAAGGATCATCATCATTCTGAGCGGCCCATAAAGAAAAGCTTTTCCATTTGCTAAGATAAAACTTTCTGGTAGATAATTTACGAGAAGATGTTATAATTATGTTGGGACTCAGGCGAGAGGCTGTAAATCCTGGCTATTGTGGGAATTGGAGCAGCCAAGTGGTCAGTTTGAGGGAATGAAGTGAAGGATGAAGAGCCCCCAACGAATGGATCAACAGATCCGGAACTAGGTACAGGATCCAGGCTTCTTCCAAAAGAGGAGGCTGGAGGAAGGAAAACCAAACCAAATTTGCCGAGGCCAGTAAGGGGCTATTAGTATCATGGTCCTTCCCAGGAGTTTTGCTTTCTGTAATACCTTGGGAATCAGAGGGAAGGGGGGAAAATGCATAAACGAGACCCAGGGGCAAACTGTGAACCAGTGCATGCCTTGGGGCTTCCCCCAGCTGGGGATGAGGGCAAAGTAGCTGCTGCATTTGTCTGTTGAGGTTGCAAAAAGATCGCAGCAAGGCTGGCCCCACCTGCGGAAAATCCTTTCCACTGTTTGTTGCTTTAGGGGCCACTCGTGAGGCAGTAAAATTGCCCTGCCCAGCTTGTCTGCTATCATACTGAATTTCCCCAGGATGTGCATTGCAATCAGAAAGCTCCGAGAGGAAATTGCCCACTGCCATACTCTCAATGCCTCCCGACACAGTGGGTAAGATTTGGTTCCTCCTTGTTTGCTGATGTACCAGACCACTGACATGTCAGTCTGAATTGCAACTGCCCTCAGAGGTAGAGTCTTGAAAGGACTGCAACGCTAGAAGTACTGCTCTCATCTCCAGGACATTTATATGCAGATGAGCCTCGTGTTTTCTTCCACGTGCCTTGGGCTGTTCTTCCCTGAAAATGCGCCCCCCCACCCAATCAAGGAATCATCTGTGGTCACCATGGCTATGGGATTGGGTAGAACACATGGACATCCCTGAGATACATGAGACGTCAGCCACCACTGAAGGTCCTTCTTGCACGCATCCATTAAGCCAATTTGGTGTGACGTTTAAAGTTCCTAAAAGGACCATTGAGAGAACAGGAGCTATTGAAGAATTTGCATATGCATTCGTGCATTGGGAATGGCAAGGATTGCTGCTGCTATCGATCCTAGCAATTTGAGTACCACTGTGACTAGGGATTTTTCTCAGAAGCAGATCTGATACTGCCCAAATTCTTTCTGAAGGCAGACAGTGTCATAGAAACTGCTTAGTTTTGCTCCTATGAAGACTGTCTGTTGCGATGGCGATAAGGCAGATTTTTCTGAGTTGACAGTAATCCCCAATTGATTGCAGAGGTGTAAAGTTGTGTCCCTCGCATGAATGAGTTGATGCTTGGTGTTGGCACTGAGGAGCCAGTCGTCTAGATATGGAAACACCTGGAATACCAACCGTCTCACGTGAGTGTTGACTACTGCATACATCTGGTCAACACTCTGGGGACTGTAGTGAGACCAAAGGGCAGAGCACGAACTTAATAATGGTAGTCTCCCAGCCGGAAGAGTACATGATCCCTGGATAGTCTGTCAATTTTTATGTGGTAGTACGCATAATGAAGATTTATAGAGCACATCAAATTGTCTTTCCCCAGAAAGGGAAGTATTGACTGAAGCGGGACCTTCCGGAACTTCATCTTTTTCACAGACTTGCTTAATCTGCTTAGGTCCAGAATAGGTCTCCAGTCACCTGTTTTCTTTGGAAATATATAGAACCTTGAGTAAGTTCCGGATCATCTTTGGTCTGCTGGGACTGGCTGGATGATGCTCTAGTCCAGCAACATTTGGACCTCTAAGGCTGTTAGGTCCTGTGACTAGGTGGAACCTCTGAGATTTTCTTTATTAGAAAGGATGTGGTGGCAAAGGGAATAGAGTATCCTCTGGATATTATGCTTTGTACTCAGCTGTCTTTTGTTATTTTTAGTCAGGCGTCTAGGTACAAAGATGGGCGTCCCCAGACTGCCTCCAGAGATGGACAGTCGGGCCTCCTCTCAGGAGCACTGACAGGGCATGCCAAAGAACTGCTCTCAGTCGCTCTGGTTCTGTGGACCCCCTCTGCCGCAAAGATGGAGTCTTCCATTATAACCCCCTCCTCTGCCTCTAGAGGGGGTGTGACCACGAGTGTTTTGGAAAGATCCTTGAGACTTCCGGAATCATATCTTTCCGCCTCCCCTCCCTTTGGGTTAAAGTCTGTTCAGGGTAGAAAAACATACACTGACTGCAGACAAGGTCTTTCAGTCTCTCACTCCTTGTAAGAGTTTCCTTAACCTTGGGTCCGAAAAGTGTTGAACCGTCAAAGGGGGTGTTAATGAAGGAAGACTTAAAGGGTCCCGCAAAGGAACGATTCCTGTACACCCCGCCCTGCTCATACCATCAGCTACATATAACAGACGCATGGAAGAGTTGACTATCGAATTAAGAGTGGAGAGTTGGGAAGTTACTCTGTCCGAAACTCCCGCAGCTACTGAACCCTGTATGGCATCTCCTAGCTCATTCAGCAGAACCCTTTACAATCTGGTAAAATGTGCGAGATAGTTCAGCGATTGAAGGACATAAGCCACTGAGCTGAACATACGCTTCCCGTATCTGTCCATAATCCTAGATTCTCTATTAGGAGGATTAACAGAAGTAGTAGTCTCCGATAATTCCTTCTTGGTGGCTGTCGCCACCACCACAGCATCATCCGGTACTCCTTTGGCAAGGTAAAGTCTGTCTTGTGGGCTTGTAATAAATTTGTTAGGCCTCCTAGGGACAGGCTCCATGGTGTCTGGGGACTCCCACACCCTTCAAGTGAGCAATTCCAGCAACTCATCGAAAGGTGGAGACACCCAAGAGATGGAGGTGGAGATCTGAAAGCTTTCAGAAGAACTGACTCATCAGAAGGGTTAAGGGATTTCCAGCCACCCCTCTGTTTAAGAATCTCTAAGATATCTGATAAGGAGATGTCTTCGGAGGGAGACCCTGGGGACCCTTCTGACTCATCTAAGTCAGTATCCTAAGTAAATGACTCCTGTGGGGAGTCCAAATGCTTCCTCTTACAGTCCCTCTTCCTAGGCACTTATTCAGTGGGGGCTTCTGGAGAGGTCTCGGAAGAACATGGCTCACCCAATGGAGCTCCCTGAGGGTCCGGATCTCTACGCTTCAAAAGGAGTGTGTTAAAAGGCAGACACTGGTGCTTTCAGGAAGGTACCTGCTCAAACTGATGAAGTGGTTGTCGGGGCAGGCCCCTCTGTCCCAACAAGAAGAATCTCTCGGATCCAAAGATCTGATGGAAATCATCTGTGCAGATTCAGAGGGCTCCAAGCCAGAGGTCAAGACCAAGCTCACCCAGCCCAAGAGGTAAAGTCGGCACTGACAAGTTGGTCTGACTATCCTCCCTGGACCCAACTGGTGAGTGTCGGCCCAGAGATTCCTTGGTCAGCGCCAAGTGTATCCAGACAGTCTGGGCTGACAAACCTATAGAAGATGTCGGACCCGAAGGATCCACGCTCATCAGTTCTGTGCTCTCCAGCTCAGAAACGTCCATGCAAGTCGGAGGAGGAATAGAAGATGTAGGAAGAACTAAGATTGGCTCGTAAGCCCCCTGGGTCTGTGCCGATAAAATTTTTGCTAGCGCAGATATCTGTTGGAGCTTCTTCACCACACGGTCCGCATCCAGATCAGGCAGTCTACTTGAGGCCACTGAGGAATGTGACAAGGCCACAGATTGTAGTGTAAGAGACTTTAAGGTTGGAGATACCGGCTCCAAGGTCGCGGCCGACTCCGAACCATAACGACAGTTAGGTCTGAAGGCTGTGGAACCAATGTCAATGCTTTATTGGAAGCTGACTGACGTAGATGGAGATTTGATGGCTCCGTCTTCTTGAAGTGTTTGTCTGGCTTATCCAAGGATTCCTGAAAAGATAATTTAACTAGACCTTTATCCATCAACTTTCTCTTCCTCTCATGCAACACTAGAGCTGAAGGAGTGGCATATACAGCATCTTTCTTGCAGGTGAACCTCACCCAAGAACTACACACATTCAACATGTCCATCTGTTATGGACATCTTTTGCCCACATCTAGGGCACTTCTTAAAGCCAGACTTGGCTTCCTCTTTTCTCCTGGTGTGACATCTTCCACAAACAATTCACACAACTATTTAAGCCTTGTAAGAAGGGTTTAAGCTACTCAAAAAACACAAATTATTTATATGCCCTGTGTAAACAAAAAGTCTGCAATTGTACTCCAACACCTATAAGAAATAGAAACCTTATGACCTAAAAATACAGCCACTACCACAGGAAGAAATGTAAACATAAGCCATGTAAAAAAAAGACAGTGCTAAATACACACACTAGTAGACAGGAACCTCTACGCCCTATGAAAAACTACGGGTTAACACTACTAAATACACTAATTATGCTATATCTATATGCTCTAAAGAGCAAACACACAGTTTAAACTAAGAGAAAGAAAAATTAAAGGACTTAAAAGAAAAACATGGCCACTAATTCCTCTTAAACACAGAGAGATTGGGAGAATAGAAGGCCTAACCACAAAAAACAGCCCTAAAGACTAAATAGAAACAGTAAATGCAAGCATACACTAGCTCCTATAATTAGTTTATCAGCATTGCATGCTGTATGTTAAATACTTGAATTAGCCTGATTATTGCCTTATCCTTTAGGAACAAGTACAGGCAAGCGTATACTAGCTCCTTTAATTAAACAGCATTATATGCTGTATGCTGGCTGTTACATACTTGAATTGGACTGATTAGTGGCCTATATACCATCCAAGTGCATTGCCTTATAATTTAGGAACAATAAAAGCAAGCGCACAACAGTGAGTTAAACAGCATCGCGTGCTGTATGCTGCCTGATATACAATTGAATTAGCCTGAATATTTCTGGATACTGGCTTACTTAACATCCAAGTGTATACATAATAGCCACACTAGTATATCTATTTGTCAGCATTGCCAGCCATTAAACTGGTAATTCACAGTCTGCTTAATGTTTACAGCAAAGGTTGTCTATAATATAGCATAGCGACTCCCACTTGCATTGGATATAGCTTATTAATGCTAAGATTAGTAAGAATGTTGATTAATACATCCTGTACTTAGATAAAACTTGATAGTTAAGTCCTTGTAACCCACGGTTTGTGTGGATAATATTTGGCTTGGGTTACCAGTCTAAATAACTGCAAATTAAGATTCTGCTTGACCTGCAGGGGTAAACGGAGTTGGATACATATCCAGCATCCTCTCATTGTACGGAGACATTTAAATGTACTCTCAGGTACCATAGCTCCACTTGGCTGTTTCATGGATATTTCTACATGTTTGGAACCTTGCAGTTTCTAAATTGGTCTTGCTGTTTGATGACTGCACTGTTTAAGATAAGCGACCACACCTGAACTGTTTTTCTGCTGTTTATAAGATAAAGCTGATTAAATATAACACCTGAATGACCAACTTGATGTGCTAGAACCTTGTAATACCTATGGTAGTCCTGCAAAAACAAAAAGAAAGCTAATTTTGAACAAAAAGCCTGTGCTAGCCTGTATGCAAACACCCTGAGTATTAACCATCTCTTTCCTTCCTCCAGACCACTTGTAGCCATTATTTAAGGGTTCCCCCCTCCCATTAAATACCTACATCAGTTAAGAAGAATCACCCAGAAAATGCAGTGGACCCAGCAAAGAAGTTTGAGAGAACGATAGCCTGAAAGTAAAATGTATGTTAACTTTCTTGGTTTAGTGTACCTTATATAGTGTACTCCTTTAAGGACAGCTGACGGACTTTAGTGTGGTCAAACGCTGCATCACAGATTACCGGCAGGCATCACCCCCCTCCCCTATATCTGTTACCTTATTATACTGCACTCCTTTTCCTCTATAACCTAGAGTGCACCTTTGCCTCTTCCTACCCAAACTGCCCACACTCCAGCTCCCTGAATTACACAACACATCTATGACATAGTGACTATTTTGTTTGAATTTAGTCTAAAGTTACTTAACTGCCACATACCTACCTCCCAGCCATATAGGATACATATTACAGTAATAGGCACTCTTTCACAAAACGCTGATAGGTCTCAAACTATCCAGTGTCTTGGAATACTGGCTCTGCCAGCTCCGTTCGCTACACTCACTCCGCTCCCCTCCCCCCATCCCCACCCACCCCATATTGATTACATTTATAGTTGTACACCACACCCTCTATCAGTTCCCTCCCACCAAATTAGAGTTTCACACCACACATCACTTACAAACTAATACCCTTCACCACACCCTTACTATCACTCATTAGTATAATAAACCCACTTACTTTAAGTTACTACCATTAAACACTCTTCACCAGACATGATAAACTACAAACAGTCCCACTTAATGAAAGCACTACTCTATGTACTAACATCACATTTCTTCTGCTCTCCTGCCTCTCCTCTTACCACACTCAACTACATATCAGTACCCCCCACAATTGCAAACCGAACCTCTATCCACTCCCCTGAAACTTTGTAACTTCCCTATCACACCACTAGACCTCACCTCCTCTAGATCAGTCCTTACTCCCACTACAAACTGTGAGAACTAACCCTCACTCATTAAAACATACTAAATTACTACACAAACTGTATCTTCACGTGCTCCACAAACTCATTCGCTGTGGTGACATCCAGGGCCCACCACAACACCCTACACAGACTAATCAGCCAAACCCCTATACTATAGATCTACCTTCTCTCTCCTCTTCATTAACATAAAAGCAAGAAGTATCCTTAAAATCCAGGACCTTCACGCCCTTCTAGCTGTATATAAACCAGAAATAGCACTGCTAACTGAAACATGGCTTAAACCAGAGCACCATAATAATGGGATTATAGCCCCTGGCTATAACATAATACGCAGAGCTAGAGAAGAGAAAAAGGGAGGTGGCGCAGCGATATTCTTCAAAAATCATCTCACCATTGAGCAAATTGATTATAACACCCAAGAAATCAAAGATGTTGAACTAATCCTTGCCAAATTAAAACTAAAAAACAAACATATTATTGCAGGTGGCTACATACCACCAGGCAATAACACTACTATAATGAAAAACCTGCTAAACTGGAACTCAAACTCCATGCCACAAGAAACTGTACTATTAGGTGGACTTAAATATTGACTGGCTGAACTGCTCTAGCCACACTCCAACTACCCACATTAACCTCCATAGATTAACCCAAATTATATCCACCGCAACCAGAACAAACAAAACCTCAAAACTCGAATCCATCTTAGACTGGATTCTGTTATCTGACCCCACTCCAGCATGGCACTCTCTTTGTCTAACTGACAGTCTAAGTGATCAACAACCAACCTACCTAATTCGGAACAGACCCCAATACATAAGCCAACACAACCTCAGAGTAATACGCAACAAAAACACCTTTAAAACAACTGACTTCATCAATTCATTACAAAGCTGCAATTGGATCCCCATAAAACTACCATCTCTAGATGACGCCGTACATAACTCCACTTTCCTGCAAATCCTAAACAGTCATACTCCCTCCAGAACCAAGACTAAAAGCCAACTATGCTCTATGGCAAACTAAAACGATACTGAGACTACAATGAAAGAGAGGGATCTGGCCTGGAGACAATATCAAAAGAACAAAACCAGTAATACGAGGCAAACCTACCAAGAACGTCTAAACAAAGCCAAAAAACATATCAAACTAAACAAAAGTAACTACTGCAAAAACATGCAGGAAAAATATGCCAACAACCCTAAGAAATTTTGGGCTACAATAAATGGCATAATCCACCCAGGTAAAGCCACCACCCCAACCCCAGTGCTACCAAACAACCATGACAACATTCACTCACATTTTAACAAGTTATTTGATGAAACAGTCCAAATCCTTACCAATGCCCTCAATACCACTAGCAGCCCTATACCAGGTGCTAGCAAAACCCACCCTACTACTAAAAACAATACCAACTTTTCCCACTCAATGTACCCACTAAAATTATTTCAAAGCTCCTTAAGAAACTCAAATCAACCACACTAGCTGCTGGCACCCTACCAACCTAATTCCTTCAGATAGCAGCAGACACCATAGCCTACCGCATGCCCATCCTTATAAACAGGTCACTTGCAGAATTCAAAGTCCCCCACCCTGTGGAAAACATCACATGTTATTCCACTCTACAAAGGGGGCAACTCCTTAGAACTCACTAACTACCACCCAATCGCAATACTCTCACCTCTATCCAAAATATGAGACAGAGTTGTACATTTCCAACTACTTTGGTACCTCTTGCAAAACAACTTAATCTCCAAAACTCAGCATGGCTTTAGACCATCCCACACCACCACCACAGCATTATGATCATTTACAAATATAGTTAACCACAACAGAAACAAGGGACTATTTGTATCTTCCATTTTCTTAAACTTATCTAAAGCCTATGACATGGTAGACCATAACATTCTACTCCAAACTTTATCTACCCTAAGCCTCAGCCCCTCCACTATATAATGCTTTACTAGTTACTTATCAGACAGTCAGCAAGCAGTTCTATGTCATGACCAGCTGTCCCCCCTGCTAACAGCATCCATAGGTGTCCCTCAAGGATCCATCCTTGGCCCACTATTGTTCTCACTTATTCACTAACCAAATAAATTCCTCCTCACTCACAGCATCAGTAGTACAATACTCGGATGACACCACCCTTATAAGTGCCGCCCACACCTTAAAGGAACTGCAAATCCTCAACCAAAACACTTACTCTGGCCAAAACATGGTTCACAAACAAACTTATTCTTAACCCCAAAAAAACCTAAATTAATTATTTTCGGCCCAGGTAATGCTCCCCACCAACATTTTCACCATTCACTCCAAAGATAACATTCAAATCACTCCAACTGCACACACTAAACTCTTAGGTGTAGAAATAGGCAAGAACCTCAAATTTGACATCCATATAGCACAAAACATTAAGAAAGTTAATAAAAAACTAGGACTTCTCTATAGGAACAAACACTAAACAAAGAAAGATACTATTGCAAGAACTCATCTCTTATCCATCCTTCTCTATGCCTCTCCCATCCTTACTAATCTCCGCCAGAGTGATCAGAACAAAATGGAATCTTGTTATAACAAAATAGCCAAGTTTGATACTGAAGCCTCATACAAATCCCACAACTATCTCGCCCTTAACCAACTCAATTGGCTCAAGCAACCTCAACTACTTCTGTTTAATCAACTCACAATAGCACATAATCTCTTCTACCTTCCAGAAAAAAAACCTGCACTTCAAAAAATAAGTAACCCCCACATCCCTACCAGAGACTTACGATCTAGTTCTCAGAACCTAATAAGCATCATCAGACAAAAATGATGCTGTCAAATATCTCATTGCCTGCACTATTGCAAAAAATATGGAACGCACTACCTAGCCAAATAACCTCCACTACCTCCACTATTAAATTTAAGAAACTCCTGAGAACCCACTTCTCAAACAATTGGCTTTGTTCATGTTACTGCCTAGGTTAATTTGCAGCAATACCATGTTCAAGGATTCTACTAAAGCTCCCCCAATTCCTTTTACTGTAAAGCTTAATCATCACTGGTTATTTCTGTAACAAAATATTGAGTACTCATAATTTAGAAAAAAAACTTTTTTTTCTTGTGTTTATATTTTATATTGTATAAAAACTCTACTACTAGAATGCTGTATGCTGACTAAACTAAAGGAATTGTTAATCTATACATAACTTATGTTTCTATGGAACCAATATCTCTGTATATTCTACTTTATGACATGCTATTAGAGAGCATCTCCCCGGGCCTCCGCTGAAAATGGATACGTGTCCAGTCAAACTTTCCTGGTTAACAAATGTAAAATAAATATAAATAAATAAAAATATCTAATGCAATATAATTATAAGCACAAGCCTACACACTTCAAACTACTATAATGCTACTTTAACTTTTACAAAAATTAAAGCTATAAAACTGAAATGAGAAAAGTTATTCATTTGCCAGAGCTGGTGAACATCCGATCAAGTTGCAACGGCAAACGAGATCCGAGGGAAGATCAGGGTGCATCATGACATAGGGAGTTCGCCTCGAGCTGGTTTGTCGAACTGGAGCAGAGGAACGGCTTCAAACCCATCAGTAAAGGAACGGCGAGATAAAACAAGGTGACATCAAAAATTGCACAAAGCCTGCAGTACAGTGGTAAATGGGGAAGATGACCATTTCCCCACTGTAGCTTCATCTCAGAGAGTTAGTATATCAACTTAGAAGGGGTACACGGGGGCTTCTCCTGCAGAAACTCAGCTTGCATTTTTTTTTTTGTTTTCGAAGCAGTGGTTAAACTATTGAATTTGTCAGAGAGTTTTATTTGTGTGGGGATACTATTACACAGTTTAGCAATGTAATGAGAGTACAGCTAGTCTCCTGCAACATTATTTGACTTATTTATGACTAGTACTAGAACAGAGGTCTCTTGCTGTACAGCAAGGCAGTAATAAGTTTTATAATGCAGGGAATTTTTCTGGATGGTGAATGAGTTTGTGTGCTGTAGTTAGTTGTGAATGTTAGGTAGTTGCGCAGTTCAAGGCAGGTTAATTGCTTTAAGCTATAAATGGTGGTTCTTATGCATGAAATTGGTGGCAGATTTAGCTATTTTATTATAGCAGGATGCAAGTTTCTTTCTTTGAATGCCGTTTAACTTTGCTAGGATAACAGCGGCATATAAGAGAGCTGGCAGTAAGAAGGTGGCAGCTAAAGTTTTTCTTGCAGTATCTGTAAAGAATCCATTGATCATACCAGGAAATGAAATTAATAAAACA